>NW_028270179.1:2877610-3177610 GCF_037043375.1 Chiloscyllium plagiosum | reverse complement strand
GGAACGAGAGACAATCACAATTGGCGTGTTGCCTCCCAGGTGCCAGGGATCGTGATGTCTCTGATCATGTTCTCAGGACCCTTGAGGAGAGGATGAGCAGCCGAGTCGTGGTCCACATATGCACCAAAAACATAAGTAGAAATAAAGGTGGGAATCTAAGGCAGAAGTTCAGGGAGGTAGGGTGGAAGCTTGGAGCTGGAACAAACAGTTGGCTGTCTGGTTTGTTGGTGTGCCACGTGCTAGTGAAGCAAGGAAGTGGGAGAGGGTGGAGCTGTGCACGTGGCTACAGGGATGGTGCACGAGGAAGGGTTTTGGATTTTAGATAATTGGAGCTTTTACTGGGAAAGGAGGGACCTCTCCAAACAGGATGGTCTTCACCTGAACTAGACGGGTACCAATATCCCGTTGGGTGGGGGGTGGGGGGGGGGGCAGATGTAGAATTTGTTAATACTCTTTGTGGAGAAGTGTTAAATTAATGCAGCAGGGAAATGGGAATCTGAATTGCTGGTCCAGCGTACAGGAAGTTGAGCGTAGTGATGTCAGGGATAGGTTTCCAAGGTCGCTTGAGGGCACTGGCAATCACGATGCTGGTTTGAAATGTGTGTACTTCAATGCCAGGAGCATCTGGAATTAGATGGTTGAACTTGCAGCATGGGTTGGTCCCTGGGATTTCGAAGCTGTGGCCATTTCGCAAACATGGCTAGAAGAGGGACAGGATTGATTGTTGCAGATGCTGGGATTTAGATATTTTAGCAAGAACAGAGATGATGGTAAAAGAGGAGGGGCGTGTGGCATTGTTAATCAAGGGTAGTATTAGAGCAGAGCTCTTCCACTGAAATAGGTTAGGCCGACGTTAGAAACAGGAAAGTAGAGATCTCTCTGTTGGGAGTTTTCTATAGGCTTCCGAAGTGTCCCAGGAATGTAGAGGATAGGATAGCAAAGACGGTAGTCGAAAGGAGCGAGAGAAACAAATTAGTTGCTATGATGGACTTTAAATTCCTCACTATTGACTGGGAATACTATAGCTCAAGTAGATCAGACGGGTCAATTTTTGGACAATGTGTGCAGGAAGACTTTCTGACACAGGATGGAGACAGGCCAACTGGGGACGATGCTCTTTCGGATTTGGTACTGAGGAATGAAACCTCCCAGGTGTCAGATTTGGATATAGGTGAGCACTTTGGCTATAGTGACCATAATTCTGTTATGTTTGCAATATCATTGGGCAGAGATAGGTTATACCGCAGGAAAAAAGGTGTAGCTGGGGGGAAAGCAATTATGATGCGATTAAGAAAGATTTAGGATGCATAGAATGGGAAAGAAACTGCAGGCAATGGACACTCTTGATAAGGTGTGAAGGTTCAGTTTGGTGGTTTAGGAGTTATATGTTATGCAAAAATGATCTAATGTTCGGACGAAGAAGATCCAGGAGAGGACATGAGAAGTTGTTCGCAGATAGTATCAAGGCAAACCCTAAGGCCTTTTATCGGTATATCAGGAATAAAAGAATGACGAGAGTAAGGTTCAGGCTAATCAAAGATAGCAGTGAAAATTTGTGCATAGAATCAGAGGACATAAGAGAAGCGCCTAGTTGGAAAAAGACAATGTTAGTGAGAATACGGAGATACTGTCTACAAGATTAGATGAGATTGAGTTTGAAAAAGAGGAGAGTATTTAGCAATTTTGCAAGATCTGAAGTTAGGTCGTGCCTCACTCACCTTCGAGAAGTTGACAACACAGGTGTGTTAAAAAAAAGCAGTTGAGGTCGCGTATATGGACTTCAGTAAGGCGTTTGACATGGTTCCACACGGTAAGCTATTGAACAAAATACGGAGTTTCAGGATTGAAGGCGATTTCGCAGTTTGGATCAGAAATTGGCGAGCTGAAAGAAGACAGAGTGTAATGGCTGATGAGAAGTGTTCATCGTGGAGCTCAATTCCCGTCGTTTGCCGTAAGGATCTGTTTCTGGACAATTGCTGTTTGTACGAGGGGACGTAGCGTTCAATTGAGTAGTAACAGCTTCAGGATAGATTTTGGAGTGGTTTCTTTACACAGATTAATAGAGGTGTATCTGCAACACTACTGCCTGAAACAGTAATCGGACTCGCCGACGTTAGATTAGGTGGGCAGCAGATTAGTTTCACAGGCTGGCGCAACATCGAGGTCTGAAATGCTTGTAATGTGCTGTGACGCTATTTGTTCTGAATAAAACAGTCAGGGCAAGAGGCAATAAAGAAGAGAACAAAGTAGGACTCCAATACAGGAGTCCATCAGGGAAGGCAGATGAACTCAGGGCATGGTGAGTAACATGGGAGTGGGATACGTTGCAATTACAAAATTTGGCTCAGGGATGGACAGGACTGGCAGCTTAATGCTCCAGGATACAAATGTTCCAGAAAGCATGGAGGGTGGGGCGTGGAGCAGAATGCTACAGAGGAGGAGAAGTGGTGATTTGATAAGGGAGAGTATTTCTGCTGTACTTAGGGATAATATTGCTGGGAATACATCCGGGGGCGATTTGGGTGAATTTGAGAAATAAGAAAGGGATGATTACCTTATCGCAGTTGAATTAGCCACCCCGTAATAGTCAGCAGGAAATTGAGAAACAAATGTATAATGAGATTTCCGTTATATGTAAGAATAATAGGGTGGTTATGGTAGGGGATTTGAACTTTCCAAATGTAGACTGGGATTGCCATCGGGTTTAGTTGGACAGGAATTTAAATGTGTACAAGGAAGCTTTCTGACTCAGTATGTAGATGTTCCTACTGGAGATGGTCTAAAAATTGACCTACGATTGGGAAATAAGGGAGGAGCGTGACCGAGGTGTCAGTGGGGGAGCCCTTTGAGGCCAGCAACCGCAACACTATTAATTATAAAATAGTGATGGAAAAGAATAGGCTGGATTTGAAAGTTTAAGTTCAACATCGGAGGAAGGCTAATTTTGATGATATTGGGCAAAAACTTACAAAAAGGTTGGGGGGTGGAGGGGAGATGTCACTAGATAAAGGGACGGCTGGAAAATGGGAAGCTTTCAGAAATGAGATAACCAGAGTCCAGAAGCAATATATTCCATTCGGGTGAAAGCAAAGACTAGTAGATGTAGGGAATCCTGGATGACGAGAAAAATTCTTAAGAGAAAGAAGAAAGCATATGTCAGATATGGACAGGAGAAATCGAGAGAAATCGAGAGAATCCTTAGAAGAGTATAAAGGCAGTAGGAGAAAACTTAAGAATGAAACCGGGGGCAAAAAGGAGGCATGAAATAACTTTGTCAAATAGGATTAAGGAGAATCCAAAGAGTTTTGAAAACACGTTAAAGACAAAAGGATAACTATGCACAGAACAGGGCCCCTCAATTAGCAGCAAGGCAGCCTATGATTGGAGACGCCAGAGATGGGGAGATACTAAATGAGTATTTTGCAGCATTGTTTACTGTGGAGAAAAGCATGGAAGATACACAGCGTGGGGAAATAGATGTTGACATCTAGAAAAAAAATGCCCATATTACGGAGCAGGAAGTGCGGGATGTCTTGAAACACAAAAGTGGACAAATCCCCAGGATCTGATCAGGTATACCCTAGAGATCTGTGGCAAGTGATTGTTGGGCCCTTTGCTGAGATATTTGTATCATCAATAGTCATAAGTGAGGTGCTGGAATATTGGAAGTTGGCTAACGTGGTGCCACTATTAAGAAAGGTGGTAAGGAAAAGCGAGGGAACTGTGGACCAGGGAGCATACTGTCGGTGGTGGGCAAGTTATTGGAGTAATCCTAAAGGACAGGATTTACATGTATTTGGAAAGGAAAAGACTGATTATGGATAGTCAACATGGCTTTGTGCGTGAGATATCATGTCTCTCAAACTTGGTTGTGTTTTTTGAAGAAGTAACGAAGAGGATTCATGAAGGCAGTCACGTGGATATGACCTATACGGACTTCAGTTTGACAAGGTTCCCCATGGGAGACTGGTTGGTAGGTGAGATCTCATGGAAGATAGGGAGAACTAGTCATTTGGATGGAGAACTGACTTGAAGGTACAAAACAGATGGTGGAGGTTGCTTACCTTACCGGAGGCCTGTAACTAGTGGTGTGCCACAGGAATCGGCGTGGTTCCATTACGTTTCTTCATTTATAAGAATTCGTTGAATATATATATAGGTATAATTAGCAGATGACACCAAAATTGGAGGTATAGTGGACAGCGAAGAAGGTGACATCAGAGTACAACGGGATCTTGATGAGATGCGCCAATGAGCTGAGGAGTAGCAAAAGGGCTTTAATGTAGTTAAATGCGAGGTGCTATATCTTGGAAAAGAAAATCACAGCAAGACTTATACACTTCACGGTAAGGTGCTACGGACTGTGGCTGAACAAAGAGACGTTGGAGTGCAAGTTGATAGTTCCTTGAAAGTAGAATCGCAGATAGATAGAATAGTGAAGAAGACATTTGGTATGCTTCCCTTTATTGGTCAGAGCATTGAGTACAGGAGTTGAGAGGTCATGTTTCGGCTTTACTGGACATTGGTTAGGATACTTTTGGCATACTGAGTGCGATTCTGTTCTTCCAATCGGAAGGATATTGTGAAACGTGAAAGGTTTTAGAAAATATTTACAAGGATGTTGCCAGCTTTGAACAATAGACAGAGGTTAAATCGGCAGGGGGTGTTTTCCCTGGAACGTCGGAGGGTGAGAGGTGACCTTATAGAAATTTATAAAATCATGGGGGTGCATCGATAGGATAAACAGACAAAATGTTTTCTCTGGGGTGGGCAAGTGCAGAACTAGAATTTTAGGATGAGAGGGAAAGATATAAAGGGAACCTGACGGGCAACGTTTTCACACAGAGATGGTGTGTATTTGGAATAAGCTGCCAGACGAAGTAGTGGAGTCTGGTACAGTTACAGCATTTAAAAGGCAACTGGATGGGGGCATGAATAGGAAGGGTTACAGGGATATGGGCCAAGTGCTGGCAAATGGGACTAGATTAGGTGAGGAGATCTGCTCGGCCCGGATGAGTTGCACCGAAAGGTTTGTTTTCATGCTGTACATCTGAACGACTCTATAACAAGCATTTGACCATTCAGTATAATAATGGCTGTTCGGCCCATCGAATCTGCACGAGCCTTCAACTGATTGTGAAACCTGTAGAGAGAATGCGAACAGTTTCGGCATGAATAAAGCCTGGAAATGTATGCATTGTGGGAAGAGAGTCTATTATCCGTCCGCTCTTGTGATTCATGAGCGCAGACATACTGGGGAGAGGCCTTTCACCTGTTTTGTGTGTGAGAAAGGATTCAGTGCTATCTCCAATCTGCTTTCACGCCAGAAGGTTCACGCTATGGACAGGCCATGCAACTCTGACATGCGAAGGGACTCGCTGATGCATCCGCTCCGCTGGCACACAAGCAAGTTTGTAACAGGAGGAGGGCATTCCCGGATCTGATTTTGGGAAGGAATTCACCAGTTCAGCTGACGTGATGAGACACAAGCGAGTTCACCCTGGGAACAGGCAGTACACTCGTTGTGATTGTTGGAAAGGATTTATTAAGTCATCTGGCTTGTTTATTCGCCAGCGGATTCACACTGGGGAAAAGCTGTTCACCTGCTCTCAATGTGGGAAGGGGTCTACAGATTTTCCCCCCTTCAGAGACACCAGTGAGTTCGCACTGCGGGGAGTCTGATTCCCTGCTTTCAGTGACAATAGACAATAGTCAATAGGTGTAGGAGTCGGCCATTCTGCCTTCGATCCTGCACCACCATTCAAGATGATCATGGCTGATCATCCTTAATCTGTATCCTGTTCCTGCCTTCTCTCTCTCACCCTTGATTCCACTATCCTTGAGAGCTCAATCCAACTCTTTCTTAAATTAATCCAGAGACTGGGCCTCCACTGCCCTCTGAGGCAGAGCATTCCACACAGCCACCACTGTCTGGGTGAAGTTGTTTCTCCTCATCTCTGTCCTAAATGGTCTACCCCGTACTTTTAAGCTGTCTCCTGTGGTTCAGCACTCACCCATCAGCGGAAACATGTTTCCTGCCTCCAGAGTGTCCAATCCTTTAATAATCTTATAGTCTCAATCAGATCCCCTCTCAGTCTTCTAAACGCAAGGGTATACAAGCCCAGTCGCTCCAGTCTTTCAGGGTAAGCTCGCCCCGCCATTCCAGGAATTGGCTTCGTGAACCTACGCTGCACTCCCTCAATAGTCTGAATAAATAGACAGCGAGGGGAATGATTCATTGCTTTACCCAGACTGCACACACAACAGCGAGTTCACACGAGGGGGATGCCGTTTGTCCACAAACTGTGTCCCCACAAAGTGGTCAAAAAGATTGGTACTGAAGATGTAACTGTGTCAGTGACAATGATATATTCTCACTGACAAAGGGTGGAACTTTTCAAGCAAATTGCTGGTGATCAAGGAGTAAATCACTGTTGGTAAAAGTGGCTGGTATTTCTCCAGGGAAATGTTCTATCAAAAAGGGAAGTTTCTGAGGAGCCAATTCTTTCCAACGCAATAACCACGACTTAAATCTGTGCAATCAATTCTGAAGCATTTATATTTTCAGTAAAGTCACTCCAGATGTCAAAGCAAAATTTTTATTCCAAGTTGCCGGCTGAGCTGAAACGTTTATTAGAAAAAACATTTTCCAAATGTTCATTGTGTTAATCAGAAATATACATATAAAAACAAATTTAGAATTCAAAATTGCCCCTCAAACATAAAAATGCATCAGAAAAACATAACCATGGAAGATTGTAACCAGCCATGAACGAATTGCCGGGTTTTTGACAGGCGGCTGTGTCAACACAGACAGTGGAACATTTTCAGACAGAAAGCTCTAGAAATCACAGGTATCAGAATGAAAAACTGGGGAGGAGTCGAAGTAACTTCCAAAAGGCTATGGCATATGTTTTGGTTGATCCCTTCAGAAAGTGAATGATTCTTCAAGACTTCATGTGTTAAAAATCTTCGGCTGTAAAAGTGGAATTGAAATCAAAACATTATACAGACAATTCGGATTGTGTTACATAAGGATGCTTTCTTTCGCTTCCCATTTGCGCAATAAAGTTTGTTTATGTTTAACAAAGTGACCTGTGGTGCCATGAATTTTTAACTTACTTGCTGAATGTTTCAAAGTACCTTTATACGCTGATTGTCCTGACAAATATTGCAGGATTCTTGACGTCTGTGGACAAAGGAGACAAGCGTCAGTCAGTGAGAAGCTGCACACACAGTGAGACAGCAGAAGCCAGTCAGGCTCAGAAAGTGATGGCCAGATAAAGCACCTCATGAAGGAACAGCGCTCCGAAAGCCAATGTTTCCAACTAAATATGTTGGACTATAATCTGGTATTGTGGAAATTTTGGTTTCGGCCAGATTATATATATATATTTTTTTTTTTTGGTTGACACCGGGAGCATTTCATCAGAACGACTTTTGAAAATATTCGAATGGGATTGTCACTGGCAAGGCCAGCAGTGGGTGCCATTCTCTAACTGTCTCTAACTGTCCCTGAACAGTGATGGGTATCCATCAGCTTCTGGAAGTGCTGCAGAACGAGACCCTGTGTCTGCCTTGTGACCACTGGACCACGTCTCTTCTGCAGAGCAAATGTCAGCTTACTACTTAAGTTGGTATTCTTGTAAATGGTCCCGTCGAATGCATTGAATTGGGAGGGTGGGTGGTGTTATCTGCTGAGAGAGAAAACAGCAGCACAATACTTGAATCCAGACTGCATCGCCTGTCCCTCCCTTCACTCCTCACCCGACACACACGCACACACTGGCCCCAGATCTGAAACCCATACAGAGGTTGCTCACTCCCTTGTGGATGATGGGCGCAGAAGGCAATCTCAGCTCCTGAAGCTCACCCACAGAATCATAGAGCCCTATAGCACGGAGACAGGCCCTTTGGCCCAAACTGATACATGCTTAACAAAATGTCTGTTCCCACTTACTCCATTTCCCTACACCTGGCCTTGATGCTTCTAATCCTTTCGTATCTACGTATTTGTACAAATGTCATTTACATGTCGTTAATGTAACCGTGTCAACCACTTCCACTGGTAGCTCATGCCATATGCATAGCACCCTCTATTATGAAACAAGTTGATGCTCAGGTTCCAATTTTTGCCTTTCCACTATGACTGTAAACTGATGACCACTCGTCCTCTGTAAAACTCCCCGATTCCCCCACCCTCAGAAAAAGACTGAATGCATTCACAATATCCATGCCGATCATGATCTTATACAACTGATTAAGGTATACTTCAGTCTCCTACGCTGCAAAGAAAATGCCCTATCTTGACCAACATTTCATAATAACAAAGCCCATTCAGGCCAGTCAGCATCCGTGTTAACTTCGATTGCACTTTTTTTCCAGTTTAATGACATCCTTCCTGGAAAAAGGTCATCAGTACTGTACACATTACTCCAAGTGTGGCCTGACCAACGTCTGGTATAACTGCAACATAATTTCCCAACTTCGATACTGAATGCTCCGACTATTGAAGGGCAGTGTGTCAAAAGCCTTCTTCATTGATCTGCATATCTGTTGTTCCGATTTCAGAGAACTGTGAACCTGAACTCCAAGATCCCTCTGTTCCACGACACGCCTTAAGGCCCTACCATCACATAAAACTTCTACCTTGATTTGACTTTCCAAAAACCAAGACCTCACACTTATCTGTATTAAACTCCATTTGCCGTTTCTCGGCCCACTTGTACAGCTAAACAAGGTCCTGCTGCGATTACTATTAAACCTCCACACTGTCCATGATACCGGGTATTTCAGATTCATCATCAAACTTACTAACCCATGCTTTGACATTCTCTAACAAGTCATTGATGCAGAAAATAAACAGCAATGGGCCCAGCACCAACCCCTGAGGCACGCCACGAACGACAGGCCTCCAGTCCGACAAGTATTCTTCCACTAATACTCTCTGCTTTCTGCCATCAATCCAATTGCATATCCAATTTCCCAGCTTGCCCTGGATTCCATGCAACTTTACCATCCAAATCAACCTACCATTTGGAACATTACCAATGGCTTTATTGAAATTCATGAGGACTACATCTATGGCTCTGTCCTTGGCAACCTTCCTGTCACTTCATCACAGCAGTTTAACAAGTCTGTGAGACATGACCTCCCATTCATAAAGACATGCTGACTACTCTTTATCAAACCCTGACTTTCGAAATGTATGTATATCTTATCCCACAGAAAATTCGCAAGTACCTTGGGCAGTGGTTAGCACTGCTGTCTCACACCGCCAGAGACCTGCGTTCAATTCCTGTCGCAGGCAACGGCGTGTGTGGTGTTTGCACATTCTCCCCGTGTCTGCATGGGTTTCGTTCGGGTGCTCCGGTTTCCTCCCACAGTCCAAGAACGTGCAGGTCAGGTGAATTGACCATGCTAAATTGCCCGTAGTGTTGGGTAAATGTAATGGAATAGTTCTGGGTGGGTTGCTCTTTGGAGGGTCGGTGTGGACTTGTTGATCCAAAGGGACTGTTTCCATACTGTAAGTAATCTAATCTAATCTAATTTACCCACCACAGATGTTAGAGTTACTGGTCTTTTGTTCACAGGCTTTTCTTTGAAGCCCTTCTTGAATGTGCAACAACATTTTCTCTCCTCCAGTCTTCTGGCTGTGGCTAATTCTGTTGTGAAACTAACAGCAAGGGCCCCTGCAATTTCTTTTCTGGGCTCTTGCAGTGTTCTTGAATACATCTGGTCAGGGCCAGGAAAATTGTCCACCTTCATAGTTTCTAATACATCCAGCACCGCATCTACTATGGTATGGATTGCCCCCAGGATATCACCACTAACCTCCCCACATCCCCAAGGCTTCATGTCTTTCTCCACAGTAAACACAGAGGAGCAATATTCATTGAAAACTCGTCCATCTCCTGTGGTTCGACACATACGTGTCCACTATGGTCATTGAGGGGCTCTAATATCTCTGTAGTTATCATTTTTCGTTTAATGCAGTTAAAGTACCTCTTTGGATTCGCGCTAACCTTCTCAGCCAAGTCTATTTCATACACCATTTTCGCCCTCTTGATTTCTTTCCAAAGTAAATCCCTGTATTCCCTGTATACCTCCAGGGACGCCCTTGATCCCGGCTTCCTGCACCTAAACCACACCTACTTGTTTCCGCACAAAGCCTCAACAATATTTATCATCCAAGGTGCCATATTCCTGCCATTCTAGCCCTTCCTCACACAGGAATATGTAGTGCTGGAACTGCATCAATCTCAATTTCAAAGGCCTCCCAATTGCCATTTGTCCTTTTACCTGCAAACAACCTATTCCAATGAAAACCTGCAAGGTTCTATCGAATTCCATCAAATTTGGCCTTTCCGCAATTTAGGACTTGAACCTGTGGACCAGTTTTGTCCCTCTCTATGTCTATTTTAAAATTAACAGAGCTATGGTTACTGGTCACAATGTGCGACCCAGAGTCACCTCAGTCAGTTGTCCTGCCGTATTTCCCAGGAGTAGCTCTAGATTTGCCCAACCTGGAATAGGATCCTCTATATGCTGCTTGAGGAAGCTTCCCTGAACGCACTTCACAAATTCCAACCCATCGAATCCTATAGTCTCTGGCAATTCTAGTTTTTGATAGAAAAATTTAAATCCACTATTGTAACAACCATATTGCTACTTCAAGTCTCCTCGATCACCCTGCATATTTATTCTCGTAATTCCCATTGACTATTTGGTGGATTATAGTATAACATTACCTTTACATGCTTGGTTCTCAGCTCCATTCATAAAGCCTTAGTGGGTGATCCTTCAGTTATTACATCTGGCCATTGCTTGAATATGCACCTTCATCAAATGCCTTCAGCTCCCCCTCTCCCCTTCCACCACCTCCATCCTGCCAGAAGCACCTGTACATGGTCACCTTGGGGATGGTGGATGGGCAAGGGAATGCGACAGTTCCTATTGCCCACTCCTTTGTGGATGATGGGAGTAATCGGGCAGTCCTAGCTCCTGTTGCACAATCCATTGAGGGTGATGGGGGATGGACTAGATGGGGAAACATGAGTTCCCACTTCTCAATCCATTGTGCATGTGTTTGAATGGTTTGGGGAGTCATTCAGATTCAGTCCCATCTCCTATTGCTGCCCAAGGGAAAATGTCCAATGAGGATAAAGAGGACCCTGTCAGGGTGTGGCGTCAATGATCAGTGAGGAGGGATTCGGCACCAACAATCGGGGGAAGGGTGGAAACCCTGCTGTGATTGGACAGGCCAATGGCAAGGCAGCGAGTTGTTGAGACTGAGTGTGAGGGTTCGCTGGTTGGGCCAAGGGAGAACGCGGGCAGCGAGAAGTAAATTGAATCAAATGAGCTGTGGGCGGGTGATTGAAAGCCTACCTACAGCAAATCCACTGCGTTTTCCTTGGAAGGCCTTTGGAAGACCGTGAGGGTGTTGAGGGACTGTTGAATTGTCCAATCGCAGTACGTTATTCAGTGCCAATGGGCAATAACGAGAGGGAAATATCAGCATCGTCACCAATAGACAACAGACAATAGACAAGAGACAATAGGTGCAGGAGGAGGCCATTCAGCCATTCGAGCCGGCACCACCATTCAATCTGATCTTGGCTGATCTTCCTTAATCAGTGTCCTGTTCCAATCAGTATACGGATAATGGAGAGATGTTCTGTGGGGATTGGCCAGTACAACACATTGGAACATTGGGAGGATGAGCAAATGGCCGGCAGGCTACTGAGCCAATTGTAAGAGGGAAAATGGGGGATCAGCACGATGTAGTGTTAAGCCAATCACTTAGAGGGAAGGGTAGGTGGGAACATATGATGGACAGAGGCCCACTTGAATCGAAAATCAATGGCTTGGCAGGAAACAAGGTTGGATCTGCCTACCAGCCAATAGGTGGCAGCGGTGCGGACGGAGTCCATTTTGAAAGGAAAAGGTGATAAAGGTGAAAAAATGAGAGACAGGGGGAGAAAGTGGGAAGTGAATGTTCCGTTAAATTTGTGTGTGTGTGCGGGCATGTCTAAGCACTTGTCCATATCACTGTGAACTCTTCTTATTCGTGGCCCCGTTCACATTCCTTTTGAATGTTATAACTGTACAAGCCTCTTTCCTTGGGCAGCTTATTCCATACACGCACCACCCTCTGCGTGAAAAGGTTACCCCTTCGGTCCGTCTTATATCTTTCCCCTTTCAACCGAAACCTGTGCCCTGTCCAATTCTGGACTCCCGCATCCCACGGAAAAGACCATGTGAATTTATCCTAACCATGCAATTCTTGATTTGACAAACTTCAGCTTTCGAAGCTCCAGGTAAAACAGCCACAGCCTATATAGCTTCCCTCTGTAGCTCAAACCCTCCAAAGTTTGCAACATCCTTGTGAAATATTTCTCAACCCTTTTCAATTTCACAATATATTTCCGAAAGAAGGGAGATGTGAACTGGGCATGTTATTCCAAAAGTGCCCTCATCGATGTCCTGTACAGCTGCAACATATCTTCCCAATTCTGAGACGCGATAAGGTAAAAACAATGACTGCAGATGCTGGAAACCAGATTCTGGATCAGTGGTGCTGGAAGAGCACAGCAATTCATCCAGCATCCGACGAGCAGCAAAATAGACGTTTCGGGCAAAAGCCCTTCATCAGGCTCTCTGCGTTTATTCCTGGGATTGCCTTACCAAAATGCCGCATGTCACCATTTTCAATATTGAAGTCCATCTACAACTCATTGGCCCACCTAATTAAGTTCCTGTTAGACTCTGATTTTTTTTCAGCGATGACCCTATTGTTGTTGTCACCTTGGCTCCAGCTGGAGCTCTGTAGATAGTGGGCTCGAGCTGATCAACTGCCCTCTCCATGCCCGCCGGCACAAATGTACTCACCGTCTCCTATGGCATGCTGTCTTTCACCAGTCAGGGTTTTGAGTTCGCATGTTACAGCTGTATAAAAATTTAACTTGTCCACCTTTGGATTACTGCATGCAGTTCTGATCGTCGTACTGTAGGGAGTTTGTGCGGGCTTTGGACAGAGGGCAAGAAATGTTCACCAAGATATTGTCTGAATGAGAGTGGATTAACTAAAAGGAAAGTCGGCAAACGGTCTCTCCACTCCGGAGGCTCCCTGTCTCATTCCTGATGAAGGGGTTTTGCCTGAAACATCGATTTTCCTGCTCTTCGGATGATGCCTGACCTGCTGTGAATTTCCAGTACCATTCAAGTCTAGACTCTGATCTCCAGTATCTGCAGTCCTCACCTTCACCTGCACAAACTTGCAGTGTATTCACGACAGCGTCGAATGTTGAGGGACAAATTGATAGAAGCACATAAAATTATGAAAGGAAATGATAGGGGAGTTAGCCATTCTTTAATTCACGTGGATGTGTCAAATAATAGGGAAGAAAGAATTAAGGTGAGAAGATAAGGTCGAAAGGAGATGACGAGAATTTCTTTTAAAAAAAGAAAGTGGTCGGTGCCTGGACCCTAAAACCAGGGAAGGTGGGAAAATCAGATATGATCGCAATGTTTAAGAGGCATTTGGATAGACATGTGAAAAGGCAGGGGATAAAGGGATAGGGATCATATGCAGGCTGGTGGGATGAGTTTGGAATGGCAGCAAAACCGACACAAATGTGGTGGGACAAAGGGGCTGATCATTCTGTGTCCTGTAAACAATCGAACATTTCATTGGGGTGTGTGTTACAGACTGGAAAGTAATTGAGAGGTATAAAGGTGACTTCTATAAAAGAACGGATACTCAAGAGTGAGTTACAAGTTGGAATGTGACTGAGCGCTGCATATTTGACAGGGTCCCACGACCGTGCAGTATTTTTGTTCCAGATACACATTCTGATCATTCTATCCATGTGGCTGTCAGACAGAAATTGTCATTGACGGTCCTCCCCTGATGTTCGGGCCTTTTCTGAACGGTGCAGTGTTCTCCTACCCCTGCCCCAAACCCGGTGTCTTCCCTCTGCGCCGACCATTCCAATGGGGGTGACCAGGAATGTGTTTCTCTACACTCCACGTACAATCAGGAAGATCTTGGCCTGACGATGGGCGGGTTTTTTAGGAAATTCTGACATCACAATGCAATCTGGAAACAGAGTACAGAGTGAGTTCCCATCCAATCATAAACAGGGAAGGCCGGAGAATGAGTGTGTGTGTGTGTGAGTGAGAGAGAGAGAGAGAGAATGTTAGAGTGTGAGGGTGTGTCCATGCTCACGTGTGCATGGCTGGCTATAGTCGCACAACAGTCCATGCAAAAGTATGTATGCACAACTGGCGTGTGATAGTTCCCATGGGAATCAGATGGTATTTAAGAGGCCCTTTTATCCAACGAGTTTGTATCAGCAAAACAATGTTGCTTCGAGGCAGGGCCAGGCGGGTGGCGGGGTGGGGGGTGTGGGGAGGGTTTGTTGCAGAGCCTGCCAGTGTGGATGGGAGAGTGCAAAAACAAAGGGTGGATGGTTGTGAGATAGGGAAGAGCAAGAGAACACTAGGGGGACCCACTGGGAGGTGGAGTACAATGTGAGGGAAACAGGGTTTGTGGGAGACGGTGTGTGAATGGGGGTAGCAGGGAGGGACAGAGATGGTAGGGGAGGGCGGGTAGAGGTCGAGAGCGATTGGGGAAAGGGCAGAGGGCGAGAGCAACTGCGGGGTTTGTGGCTGTGGGAGGAGGGAAGAATGTGACAGCAATGGGGGTGAAACAGTATAGCAGAGAGGGACAGCAGGGAAGGGCAGGCAGACGTCGAGAGAAACCGGGGGAGGTGTGGCAGTAAGAAAGTGAGAGAGACGTGTGTGAGAGTGATCGAGGGCCCGAGAAATGGCAGGGGAAGAGCAGAGCGTAAGAACAACATATCAAGAAGGGTCACAGCGCAAGGAGATGTGACAGAGCGTGACGGCGATGGGGGAGGTAAGAAGGCGAAAGTGAGAGCGAAGGGTGTGCGGGGGCGTGAGCAAAAGAGAGAGAGAGAGAGAGAGAAGTGGCAGGATATGGTCAGAGCACGAGGAGAGAGGGAGAAAAGGGGAGAAGAAAGGAAATGAGATCATCATGGATCAGAGATTTCATTTTGGTAAATGATATAGGGCTATGGGGAGAGAGCGGAGCAAGCAGATTAGTTTGGGGATTGATACAGGAGTATGGGAAGAGGGAAGGGCAGTGCAATTCGTTTTCCGGTTGATACAGGGATGTAAAATGAAGGGGACAAAGGCACTCACCACTCTCATTGACATTTAGTAGATTTCACATGGACAACGGACCATAATTGTAATCTCTCGGGGAATAGTCGAGCAACCGTCGGGGAAACATGTTTTAAACTCTCACAGGCACCATGCCTTCATTAAAGTACTTTACCCTGGTCTTCACAGGGCACGTTTATGGGATGAGTAGGTAGACGGGTGATGAAGATGGCGAATGGTGGGGGAGGTGGTGTCAATAGGCAATTGTAAGTGAGCTGACGAATAGGGAGATTTGCAGTGTCTTTTCAATCTTTGTGTTTTTCTTTCATAAACTGCAGATCCTGTTTGTATATCGGTGATTGGGGTACAGCGACGTCAGACGAACAGGAGCCCAATGACTGGTTCCTGGTGAAGGCAATCGGTGTGAACAAGTGACCAGTGTTCGACAGGGACGACTCTCCATTTGATAACAATGTCGTGATTCATTGCGAAGACACCGAGGATAGTCTGGGCTGTGACCAGGGCGTGGAGAAGCTTCATGAGACACTAGAGAGGAATGAGTGCGAACAGCAGCTAAGGTAAGACAGTTTGTTTTAAAATTACTTACCGGGAGCGGGCAGCGGTGTTTTTTTCTCTCGTTACAGAAAGAGCGGGAGCAGCAGGGGGAAGTGACGAAGACCAGAGGGGCAGCCGGGGAGGTTTTTTTTTCCCTTTAAAAGCGCAGGAGAAGAACCCGAGGCACTACAGATATAGTGCCTCCCACCCGCCCTCCTCCTCTAACCTAAATATTAAGACCTGATGCGGTAAGTTGGTAAGTGCTGCATTTTGCTTGTTGTATTCTTTCGACCCAGTTTTTTTTTATAAAAGGTTACTTTCAGAGGGATGGCAGTGAAGGCAGTGCAATGTTCCTCTTGCAACATGTTTGAGGTGATGGATGCCATGGACGTCCCTGCTGATTACACTTGCAGGAAGTGCACCCATCTCCAGCTCCTCCAAGACCGTGTTCGGGAACTGGAGCTGGAGTTGGATGAACGTAGGATTATTCGGGAGGCAGAGGGGGTCATAGATCGGAGCTTTAGGGAAGTAGTAACTCCAAAGATGGCAGATACATGGGTAACAGTGAAGGGACTGGGAGGAAGCAGCCAGTGCAGGGACCCCCTGCGGCCGTTTCCCTCAAGAACAAGTATACCGTTTTGGATACTTGTGGGGGGGGGGGGACTTACCAGGGGTAAGTAACGGGGCTCAGGCGTCTGGCACGGAGTCTGTCCCCGTTACTCAGAAGGGAAGGGTGGAGAAGAGCAGAGCAATAGTAATTGGGGACTCGATAGTTCGGGGCACAGATAGGCGGTTTTGTGGGAACGAGAGAGACTCACGTTTGGTATGTTGCCTCCCAGGTGCAAGGGTACGCGATGTCTCTGATCGTGTTTTCCGGGTCCTTAGGGGGGAGGGGGAGCAGCCCGAAGTCGTGGTCCACATTGGCACCGATGACATAGGTAGGAGGAGCGCTGAGGTTGTTAGGCAGGCTTTCAGGGAGCTCGGTTGGAAGCTCAAAGTTAGAACGAGCAGAGTTGTTGTCTCTGGTTTGTTACCCGTGCCACGTGATAGAGAGTCGAGGAATAGCTCGAGAGAACAGTTAAATGCGTGGCTACAGGGATGGTGCAGGAGGGAGGGATTCCGGTATTTGGATAACTGGGGTCCTTTCTGGGGAAGGTGGGACCTCTATAAACAGGATGGTCTGCACCTGAACCTGAAGGGCACCAGTATCCTTGGTGGGAGGTTTGCTAGTACTCTTGGGGGTGGTTTAAACTAACTCTGCAGGGGCATGGGAACACAGACTGAAGCTTTAGGGTGCAGGACCTGGAGTGTAGGGAGGTTAGGAACATGGCATCAATTTCAAAGGAGGGTGCCTGTAAACAGGAAAGTGGCTTGAAGTGTGTATACTTCAATGCAAGAAGTATACGAAATAAGGTAGGTGTACTTGCAGCGTGGGTTGGTACCTGGGACTTCGATGTTGTGGCTATTACGAGACACGGGGAGAACAGGGACAGGATTGGCTGTTGCAGGTTCCAGGGTTTAAATGTTTTAGTAGGGTCACAGGTGGGGGTAAAAGAGGAGGAGGAGTGGCATTGCTTGTCAAAGATAGTATTACTGCTGTGGAAAGGACGATGGATGAAGACTCGCCATCTGAGGTAGTTTGGGCTGAGGTTAAGAATAGGAAAGGTGAGCTCACCCTGTTAGGAGTTTTTTACAGGCCTCCTAATAGTCCTAGAAACGGAGAAGCAAGGATTGCAAGGATGATTCAAGAGAAGAGTGAAAGTAATAGGGTGGTTGTTATGGGGGACTTTAACTTTCCTGATATTGATTGGGAAAGCTATAGCTCAAGTTCCTTAGATGGGTCAGTGTTTGTCCAATGTGTGCATGAGGGTTTCCTGACACAATATGTAGATAGGCCAACAAGAGGTGAGGCCATACTGGATTTGGTTCTGGGTAATGAACCAAGCCAGGTGTTAGAATTAGAGGTAGGTGAGCACTTTGGGGACAGTGACCACAATTCGGTGACTTTTACTCTAGTGATGGAGAGTGTGCACTACAGGGCAAGAGTTATAGCTGGGAGCAGGGAAATTATGATGCGGTGAGGCATGACTTAAGATGTGTGGCTTGGAAAAGTAAGCTTCAAGGCAAGGGCGTAATTGATATGTGGAGCTTGTTCAAGGAGCAACTATTGAGTGTCCTTGATAAGTATGTTCCCGTCAGGCAGGGAGGAAAGGGTCGTGTGAGGGAGCCGTGGTTTTTATAAGGAATTGGAATCCCTTGTTAAATGCAAGAGGGCGGCCTATGTAAAGATGAGGCATGAAGGTTCAATTGGGGCGATTGAGAGTTATAAGGTAGCCAGGAAGGACCAGAAGAGAGAGCTAAGAGCAGCAAGGAGAGGACATGAAAGGTCCTTAGTTGGTAGGATTAGGGAAAACCTTAAGGCTTTCTATAGGTATGTCAGGAATAAAAGAATGACTAGAGTAGGAATAGGTCCACTCAAAGATAGTAGTGGGAAGTTGCGTGTGGAGGCTTAAGAGATTGGGGAGACACTGAATGAAAACGTTTCGTCAGTATTCAATCAGGAACAGGACATTGTTGTCAATATGAATACTGAGTCACAATTAAGTAGAATGGATGGCTTTGAGGTATGTAGAGAAGAGGTGTTGGAAATTCTGGAAAGGGTGAAAATAAATAAGTTCCCTGGGCCTGATGGCATTTATCCTAGGATTCTCTGGGAAGCAAGGGAGGAGATTGCAGAGCCATTGGCCTTGATTTTTATGTCCTCGTTGTGTACAGGAGTAGTGCCAGCAGATTGGAGGCTAGCAAATGTGGTTTCCTTGTTCAAGAAGGGGAGTAGGGATAGCCCTAGTAACTATAGGCCGGTGAGTCTCACTTCTGTTGTAGGCAAAATCTTAGAGAGAATTATAAGGGATAGGATTTATGAACATCTGGATAGGAATAATGTGATCAAGGATAGTCAGCATGGTTTTGTGAAGGGCAGGTCGTGCCTCACAAACCGTTTTGAATTCTTTGAGAAGGTGACTAAGGAGGTGGACGAGGGGAAAGCGGTAGATGTGGTGTATATGGATTTTAGTAAGGCGTTTCATAAGGTTCCCCATGGTAGACTACTGCAAAAAATACGGAGGTATGGCATTGAGGGTGAGTTGGAGGTTTGGATTAGGAGTTGGCTGGCTGGAAGAAGACAGAAGGTAGTAGTTGATGGCAAAGGTTCATCTTGGAGTGCCGTCACTAGCGGTGTTCCGCAAGGATCTGTTTTGGGACCATTGCTGTTTGTCATTTTTATAAATGACCTAGAGGAGGGGTTAGAAGGTTGGGTGAGCAAGTTTGCGGAAGATACGAAGGTCGGTGGAGTTGTAGACAGTGAAGAAGGATGTGGCAGGTTACAGCGGGATATAGATAAGCTGCAGAACTGGGCAGAAAGGTGGCAAATGGAGTCCAATGTCGTTACGTGTGAGGTGATTCACTTTGGTAAGAGTAACAAAAAGATGGGGTACTGGGCTAATGGTCGTATACTTGGTCGTGTGATTAAGCACAGGGACCTTGGTGTTCATGTACACAGATCTTTGAAAGTTTCCACCCAGGTAAATAGTGCGGTGAAGAAGGCATATGGCGTACTGGCTTTTATTGATAGAGGAATTGAGTTCCGAAGTACTGAGGTCATGTTGCAGTTGTCTAAGACTCTGGTGTGGCCACATCTGGAGTATTGTGTGCTGTTTTGGTCGCCATACTATAGGAAGGATGTGGAGGCACTGGAACGGATGCAGAGGAGGTTTACCAGGATGTTGCCTGGTATGGTAGAAAGATCGTATGAGGAAAGGCTGAGGCACTTGGGGTTGTTTTCATTGGAGAAAAGAAGGTTTAGTGGTGACTTGATAGAGGTGTACAAGATGATTAGGGGTTTAGATAGGGTTGACCATGAGAACCTTTTTCCACGTATGTAGTCAGCTATTACGAGGGGGCATAGCTTTAAATTAAGGGGTGGTAGGTATAGGACAGATGTTAGGGGTAGAGTCTTTACTCCGCGAGTCGTGAGTTCATGGAATGCCCTGCCAGTAGCAGTGGTGGTCTCTCCCTCATTATGGGCATTTAAGCGGGCATTGGATAGGCATATGGAGGATAGTGGGCTAGTGTAGGTTAGGTGGGCTTGGATCGGCGCAACATCGAGGGCCGAAGGGCCTGTACTGCGCTGTATTCTTCTATGTTCTATGTTCTATGTTTATCAGTCAATCGTCTGTGACACAGAAATCCCAAAGAAGAAGAAAATCTATAATCAAGATACAAAGGGAAGGTTCGACAGCTAGCTGGTTTTGAAATCGGAATTTGTGGTCCATGATACTCCGGGGTTTTATCGGTTTAGTATTTTATAAGGAAAAGTAAAATATGGGTTAGAGGAAGGAGCTGTAAATAACTGTTAATTAATTATTGTCTGTTAGCATTTTAAAAGCAAATGTGTTTTTTTTCCCTTTAAATAGTGACTTTGAAATAGTTCTTGGCCTCTCGAATTTTCGCAGGATAATGCACGGGGTAAATCTTTCTCTGTTACAGGTTTAAATTAGCCGAGTTTTATCCCATGCAGCAACACTTTCCCAAAGTTCATCTAAAAATATGATTTCCTCATTCATCAATTCTTAAGGAATTCTCTCTTGTCAATTCAATGCTTCTGCAATGAAGCAGACGGTCGCTATGGTCACACACTGAGGTGAGTGCTCGGTTGTCTTACCTTATCCCACAGGGGGTTACAGGGACACATTTCAATGTTTCGCTCAGCTCAGGACTCAGTGCGGAAATACACCATCCCACTGACTGTATCTATTACTTCAATTTGTAAATAATAAAATGTTCATTAAAAAGGGCCAAACAGCAGCGTCAACTATATTCTTATTTGTCGTTGTGTCGAAGAAGAGAAAGACGGACTCAGCCCCACGTCTCGATACTTCGAGAAGAGGAGGGGACTCGGCCTGAGCTGAGGGGTTGGGTTGACCTCACTCTGTCCTTGCTCTTACCACTGGTGCTACACACCCTCCCCATATCTACTCCACTCACTCTCCTTCTCGCTCTCTCTCTCTACCTCCCAAACAACCTCATCCTCACTTACCTCATGCTTGATTAGCGTTCCATGGATTTGGGATCACATACCGTTGCTGGGTGAACAGAGTGGGGGCGGGTGAACAGTCTATTGCAAGGAGAGCAGCGTGGGACAGGATTTTCAGTATGTTGCTAGGGAAATGCTGTTACGATGGGTTCACAGGGCAAGGGAGGGAAAGAGATTAGGGATGTGTTCAGTGGCCGTTGCTCGGAGAGCAAAGTTGCGAAACGCTATCAAACCAATTCCGGCAGAACAGAGTTGGAACAGTTCCACAGCCCTTTGCTCGATTCATTTTCTGGCATTGGGTTCTCAGATCTTTGCCAGGTAAACAGGGTTGGAATGAGGTCTCAGGATGTTGCTGGGTGAACAATGTGCGGATGGGTTCACACTCTAATGCGAGGCGTTCAGAGTTGGAATTGTTTCACAAGCCAATGCTACGGGAACAGAGTGGAAATTTGGCACAGGCAATTTTTAGAAGAACAGAGTGGGGATTCGTTCACACACCATTGCGAGGAGAACAGAGGGAAGATGTATCAGAAACGGTTGCTGCGAGAACATCGTGGCAAAGGATTCATGCCGTTGCTAGGGAAACACAAACTACGGGGTTCCCAGGCCGCTGCTGGTGGAATAGATTGGAGCTTGGATGACAGGGAGGGACTAACGGAACAGAGTGGGGTTGGAGTCAGACACTGTTCCCAGGAGAAGTGGTTGTGGTAATTTAACAGGTCAATGCTAGGATAATCGAGTGAGGATGGCTTCAGAGGCTGTTCCTATGGGAACAGGTCCAGGAAGGGGTGACAGCCTGTTGCGAGGGGAACACAGGGAAAATGTGGTCACATACTCTTGCTCAGTGAGAAGAGCAGGGATGGGATCACAACCCATTGCTAAGCGAACAGAATGAGAATGTCTTCACAGGCTGATCCTCGAAGAACAGATTGTGGATGGGTTCACAGGCCGTTGCTAGGAGAACAGAATGGGGACATTTTAACAGAGCGTTCATAGTCGAACAGGTTGGGGATGCATTTCTAGGCCGTTGCGAGGAGAACAGAGGTTGCATGTGTCTGCAGGCACTTGCTTGTCGAACAAAATAGCAAAAGGTTTACAAGCCGTTTCCAAGGAAAGGGAGTGGAAATGGTGTCAAAGACTGTTGCTTGGGCATCAGGGCGGGGATGGGCTTTTAGGCTTTTGCTAGGGGAACAGATTTAAGATAGGTTACTAGTACGTTTCTAGGAGAGCAGAGTTGGGCTGGGTTCAATGGGCGTTTAGATGGGAATAGAGCGAGGCTGAGTGCACAGGTCATTCCTTGGAGAACCGGGTTACGATGGGTTCACAGGCCATTGCTGGGAGGACCGAATGGGGATTTGTACACAGGCTATCGCTGTGAGAACATTCTGGCATAAGCTCACAGTCCGTTGCAATGAGCTTGTGGATGGTTTCACTGGCCATTGTTAGGGGAATGGCGTGCCGATCGGCTGACAGGCTGTTCCAAATGAATCATAGTGGCGATGGAGTCACAGGGAGGAATTGGGTGACAGTCTGTTGACAGGAGAACACACTGGGAGTTTGCTCCAAAGCCCCTTCTGGAATAGCAGACTTCACATAAGTGTTCATAATTCGTTGCTTGCTGAACAGAGTAGAGACGTGTTTACAGGTCAATGCTAGGGGAACAGAGTGGGAATAGTTTCTGAGGTCGTTCTGAGGGAAATAGAGTTGGAAGAGGGTCGCAGGTTGCCTCGAGCAGAACAGTGTGTATGTGTTCACAGGCCATTGTTGGGAGAATATTCAGGGGGTGGGGTTTCACATTCTGCTGCAAGGAAAACAGAGTAGGGATGAGCTCGCAGGCAATTCCTCCGGAGCCAGCGTGGGATGGGTTCACAGGCCATTGCTTGGATCGTAGAGTGGGGATCGGCTACAGGCTCTTGCTGGCAAAACCGAGTGGCGATAGAGTCACAGGCGTTATCTCGACAAGAACAGAGATAGGATGGTTTAACAGCTGTTGCAAGGGGAACAGAGTGGGTGATTGTTTGGAGGCTCTCGCTGGTAGGACGGACTTGAGGTAGATTGACAAGCCATTGCAAGTACAGCAGCGTTGGGATTGTTTCACAGTTTGTTGTAGAACATAAGACATTACAGCGCAGTACAGATCCTTTGTTCCTTAATGTTGTGCCCAACTGTGAAACCAATCTGAACATTATCTTTACTGCACTTCTCCATTTTCATCTATATGTTCATCCCATTAACAATTAAATACGCATGAAATTGACGAGTCTAGTATTGTTGCAGTCAGTGCGTTCCATATCCCAACTGCTCTGTGAGTAAAGAAGATATCTCCGATATCTGCCCTATATCTATCACCTCGCAATTTAAACCTATATGCACTCGTGCTCGCCATCACTATCCGATAAAAAAGGCTCTCAATGTCCACCATACCTAATCTGCGGATCATCGTGTATGTCTAAATTTAGCCACCACTTCACCTTCTTCTCTTTATGCTAAACAGCCTCAACTTTGTCGGCCTTTGCTCATTAGACCTTCTCTCCAAAACAGGCAAAACCAGAGTAAAATGTCCTCTGACGCATTTCCAAAACTTCCACATCCTCCCTATAAACAGAACTGTGCACAATACTCTCAGTGCGGTGCCACCAGAGTTCTATACAGTTCCAGCATGACTTCATGGCTCTGCAATTCAATCCTTCCGCCAATAAATGCGAACGCACCATTACCCTTCTTACCAACCCTATAAACTTGGGTTGAAACTTTCAGGGATCTCTTTGCTCACCCACACTAAAAAGAACCATTAGCCTTGTATTCTTCACTCTGTCGCTCCTTCCAAGTGAATTATCTCACGCTTTTCTGCATTGCGCTCCTTTGTCAACCTCTCAGCCCAACTCTTCAGCTGAACTATGTCCCTCTGTAAACTGCAATATTCTTCAGAATATCCACATCTCCACCGACCTCAGTGTCACCCGAGAATTTAATTACCCATCCTTCTAAATCCAGGTCGTTTTTTAAAAAATGACAAACAGCAGTGGACCCAAAACAAATACTTGCGGTACGCTACTGGTGACTGAAGTCGAGGATGAACAATTTCCATCCACCACCGAGCTCTGTCTTCTTTCAGCGAGCCAAGTTCTGATGCAAATCATTAAATCACCCTCAACTTCCCAACATCAGACTCTCTCCCTCCTGTCTCCCAAATTCAGTCTGTTCTTCTCTACACTCTTACCCCGCTCTCTACACGATTCCCACTCTCTCCTTCCCCTCCCATTCTATCTCTGTCACTCTCCGCCCCCACTCACTCTCCCACCCTCACTCTTTCTCTCTAACCTCTTCGCAATCTCAGTCACTCTCTACCCATCTGCCACTCTCTCTATCTCGCGCCCCCACTCTCTCTGCCCCACTCTGACATTCTCTGTCTCAACCTCTACCCACACAATCCCTCTCTCCCTTTCAGAAACCCAAGGTCAACCGCTCACTCATTCTGTGCACCTCGTTCGTTCTCACTCCAATCCATCACTCTCTCGTTCTCTCTGTCTGCATTCCACTCTCTGTCTTTCTCTCTCTATTCCCTCCCACACTCTCTGTCTACCTCTCCATGCACCTCCTACACTTCCTCCGTCTACCAACCTCCCTCTCTCTTTCTTATGTACCTACACACTCTCTCTCATCCCTTCCACTCTTTGCCTCCCACTCCACGCACCGCCCATACCCTCGCTCTCGACCCACCTCCCTATTTCTTCTTCCCTCTCATTTTCCAACCTTTGCACTCCCTCTCATTTCTGCCACTCCCTCTCTGTACCCGCAACCCACTCTCACCCTACTTCTACAACGCTGCCATATCTCACTCTTACACACTCCCTCTCTCTCTCTCTCTACGCCCTCCCATTCCTTTTGTACCCCCTCCCAATCACTCTGGAGCCACGCCCCAATCTCTCTCTCTCTCTGCCCCATATCTGAATCTTACTACCTACTCCCTTCCAACTCTCTCTCTATCTCTACACTTGCAGTCTCTCTCTCTCTCTCTCTGCCCCCGTCAGACTCTCTCTCTCCACAACTTCCCACTCTTGCTCTCTCTCTCTCTCTGCCCCTTCCTCTCCATCTCTCTCAGCACATTTTGCACTCTCTCTCTACCCCTCCAAATCTCTCTCTACCCCTTCCCAGCATCTCTCTCTATCTCTCCCCCTCACCCTCTAAGTCCCCTACTCTCGCTCTCTAGCCTCTTCCAAATCTCTCACTCTTTCTCTTTTAGCCCTTCGAACTCTCTTTTGCTTTCTTTCTCTCTTCACACTCCCACTCTCTCTACACCCCGCCCACTTCCTCTCTTTCGCTCGCGCCCACTCTCTCTACCCCAAATGCTCTCTCGATGTATTCCATCACACTATCTCTCTCACTACCACCTCTGACTCTCTCTGTCTACCCCGTTCCCACTATCTCCCTCTCTTCTCTCTATCTATTCCCTGCCACTCTGTCTTGGCCCATGACCGACTCTCTCCCATTAAAGGCTTCCCAAACACTCTCTCTACCCCCTCCTATTTTCTCCTTGTCTCTGCCTTACCACCCTCTCACCCTCTCCATCTCCATCCCACTCTCTCTATAGCCCCGTAACACACTCTTTCTCTGAATCCTTCAACTCTTTCGATCAACCCTGTCGACGTCCTCCCACTCTCTCTACCTGCTTGCGATTCTCCCTCTGCCCCCTCTGACTCTCTCTCTCCAACATCCCAATCTCTCTCCGTTTGTCTACCCATTTCCACTCTCTCTCTGTCTCGAACCCCTCCTCTCTAGACCCCACTCTCTCTTTTCGACCCATTTCCACTCTCTCTCTCTAGCCCCCTCCCACTCTCTCTCTCTCTGCCTCCTCCGAGTCTCCCTATCCAAGCCCTTTCAACTCTCCCTCTCTACACACCCACTTCTTCTCTTCCCCACATACTCCTTCACTCTGCCCGCCTCACTGGGACACCCGGACCAACCAACCCAACCACCCCATGGCTCAACACTTCAACTCCCCCTCCCACTCCACCAAGGACGTGCAGGTCCTTGGACTCCTCCATCGCCAGACCAAAACAACACGACGGTTGGAGGAAGAGCGCCTCATCTTCCACCGAGGAGACCTCCAACCACAAGGGATGAACTCAAATTTCTCCAGTTTCCACATTTCCCCTCCCGCCACCTCGTCTCAGTCAAATCCCTCGAACTCAGCACCACCTTCCTCACCTGCAATCTTCTTCCTGACCTCTCCGCCCCCACCCCACTCCGGCTTATCTCCCTCACCTTGACCTCCTTCCAACTATTGCATTTCCAACGCCCCTCCCCCAAGTCCCTCCTCCCTACCTTTTATCTTAGCCTGCTGGGCACACTTTCCTCATTCCTGAAGAAGGGCTTATGCCCGAAACGTCGATTCTCCTGTTCCTTGGATGCTGCCTGACCTGTTACGTTTTCCCAGCAACACATTTTCAGCTCTTATCTATCGCTGCCCCCTCTATCTGTCTGTACCCAACCACGCACTCTCTCTCTTCCCCCATCTAACTCTCCCTAAATCGCTCTCTACTGACACCAATCTCGCACTGAAACCCCACACACCCTGTCCGCCTTAACTGCCCTCACTCTTCTCTACCTCATTCTCTCTGTCAACCCACGTTCCACTCTCTTCTCATTCTGCCGATCTCGCTTTCTGTCTCTGTCTCTCTTCCTCCATCCCTAAATCTCTGATACCTTCCCAGTCTCACTGTCACTAGCGTCCATTCCACTGTCTCTTTATATCGTCCTCAAACTCTCTCGCTCACTCTCCTTCCCACTGTCTCTCTCCCTCTCTCTGTCCAACACTCCAACTCTCTTTCTAAACACCCTTGCCACTCTCTGTCTTCAAACCCCCCCATTGTTTTTTTCTCGCGCCTCTGTCTATCTGTCCCTTTCCTACTGTATCTCTCTCTGTGACTCTCTGCACCCCGCCTAATGTCTCTCGCTGCCACTTTCTCGACTCGACTCCCACTCTCTCTTTCTACACTCCACTTCTCACACCAACATCCTCCAGTCTATCTCTTGCTCCTCCTACATTTTCTCCATCTCTCCTCTCTCTAACCCTTCTCTCTCTCACCTCCCTCGCACTCTCTCGATGTGCCCCACATTCTTTCTCTACCCCAGTCCGTCTCTCGCTCTATCCCACCACTCTTCTCTCTCCAAACCTCTCCCTCACTCTCTGAACAACTTCTACTCTCCTCCCCAGCTCTCTATCTTCACCCCTCCACGCTCTGCCTACCCAGCTCCCTCTCTCCTCTTCTATCTAGATAGTCCACTCTCACATTCTCCCCTCTCTCGACACCAGCCGCCTACGCTCTCCCATCTCCCGCTACACTCCTCCGACTGTCTCTCTCTGTCTCTCCCACTGGTTAACTTACAATCTCTCACTACACCCCGCTCTCAACTCCATTCCTCTCTCTCTCTCTCTGTTAACCTTCCCATACTCTCCCTGCTCCCACTCTTTCTCTCTAGCCCCGCCCCACTCTCTTTCTCCCATCCCACACTCTGTCTTTCTCCACCAGCTCTCTCTGTCTTTGTCTCTTTGTCTCCCCCACTGTCTTTCGCCTCTCACTCTCTCTCACTCTTTCTGCAAGAGTCCCACTTTCTCTCCACACACCGTCCTATCTACTCTCTCTAACCCCCACTCACTCTCCGCCCACCCATCTCTATGTCTACCTACCTCCCACTCATTCTCCCTCTACATCCTCACTCTTCCTGGCTAACCACGCCCACTCTCTGTCTCCCTGCTTCTCCTCTTTTTCTCCAGCCCCGCTCCTCTCTCTTTTTCACCTCCCATCCTCAGTCTCTCTCCACCAGCTCCCTCTCCATCTCTTTGTCGTCCCAAACTCTTTTCCTTCCTTTTCTTGATTTCTCACTACCCCCACTCACACTCACATTACCGTCTCCAACTCTCTGTCTTCCTCTATACCCCTCTATCTCTGTCCACTCCCCACTCTCTGTACATGCCGAACTCTTCTCTCCTTCTATGTAAAACCCTCCCAAAATCTCACGCTCTCTCTTGCCCTGCCGACTCTCTATCTCTCTCCATTCCTCCTATTCTCTATCTGCCTCCAGCACCAACCACTCTCTCTTTGTCTCACTCCAACACTACTCTCTCTGTCTCCCTCTCCCCGACTCCCACCCAGTCTCCCTCTCTCGACCAAGCTCCCAGTCTCTCGCAACCCCCACTCTCTCTGCACACCTCCCTCACTCTATCTCTCTCCCTCCCCCTCTCTCTAAATACTCCAGAGCGACTCTCTCTCTCGACCCGCTCCCACAATGTCTCTCCTGTCTCTCCCTATACCCTCTACCACTCTCTTCCCGTCAATCTATAACGCTTTCAATCTCTGACTGTCTCTCTCTCTCTCTCTCGAATCGCCTCTCACTTTCACTCTCTACACCCTGTCTCTCGACACACCCCACTCTTTCAATGAATCTCCTCCGACTCTCTCTCTCTCTATATATAATTTCATCCACTCTCTTTCCGTCCACCCGGTCCAACTCTCTCTCTTTCTCTTATGGCTCACTGCCTTTACTGTACCCCACTCTGTCTCATTCTCTCTCTTTATCCATGCCAGTCTCTTTCTTCTGACTCTTGCCATTGTTTCACTGTCCTCCCCTCCCTCTCTCTCCCCACATCCCTCCCTTTCTATCTCTCCCTGCCCTATCTGTCTTTCACATCGCTCACTCTTTCTCGTCTACTCCCAACTCTATCTCTCGCTAACCTCATTTTCCCCTCTGTCTCTTTCAACACACCCCAATCTCTCCCCTAACCCCAATCTCTCTCTCTCTCTCTCTACACACCTTTCACTGTCCTCCCGTCCTCTCTCTCTATATCTACCCTGTCCCACGCTGCTCTTTCTCTCTCTCTCCCCACTACCTGTCTCCCAATTTCTATCTCTGTGCCGATGCCTTTCTGTCTTTCTCTCTACCTCTCTCCCACTCTCTCTCTGACTTCCCATTCTATAACCCCATCAACCCACATTATCCATCTCTCTCTCTGCAAACACAAACTCGTTCTCTGTCTCTCTACCACCCTCCCACTTTCATTACCCCGTCCATTCTCTCCGTCTGCCTCGTCCCTAACACACTATCTCACTAACCGCGCATTATCTCCCTTTGTACTTTCTCCCACTTTCCTCTCCTTCTGTCAATATCTATCTACCTTTTCCCTGTCTCTCATCACCGTCCACTCCCCATCACCTCTCTCTCAATTCCTCTACCCTTCACCCACTCTGTGACTCTCTCCTCCTCCCACACTCTCTAGCTCCCTACCTCCCTCCAACTCTTTGTTGCCCTTTCTCCATATTCGCCCTCCCACTCCCTCTCTCAGTCTTGCTACACCTCTCGCTATCTCCCTGTCTCTGTCAACCCGCCTCCAAATCTTCCTCTCAACACACCTACTCTCACCCTATCTAACCCTCTCCCTCAATCTCTCCCTCTCTACTCTGCACATCCCACTGACTAACTTTCGATCCAACCCACTCTATCTGTTTCTCCCACTATCTCTCTATCGCCACCGTTTCTCTCTCTCCACTCTGTGTCACTCTGCTTCTATAACCACTCCCATCCTCCACTCTCTGCCACTCTCCCACTCTCTCACTCTTTACCCATCCCACTTTCTCTCTCTGTGTCCCCATCCCATGCTCCTTCTCATCTCTATCCCGATCTCATTCCTCACGCTCCCGATTCTATTTCCTACCATCTCCGTGTCTCCTCCCTCGCACTCTCTCTCTCACTAACGGCGCATTCTCTCTCTCTGTTCCCCTTCCCACTCTCCTCGCCCGCCATCACTCTCTCTCTACCCCCGTCCACTCATCTTTATTTCTCTCTCACACCCTCTGGGCTTCACCCACTCTGTCTGTCTCTCTCTGCCTCCCTCCACAATCTCTACCTTCCCAATCTCTCCCTTTACTGCTTCCTACTCTCTCCCTCTCTCTAACCCCCTCTCACTCGCTCTCTGTCGCTCTATTTCCTTCCCATTCCCTCTCTCTACCTTTCCCTCTCTCTTTATGCTGGATCGCACTTGATCCCTTTCCCATTCCTCCCCTCCCTGTCCCTTTGTCTACCCTCTTCACTCTCTCATGCACTCCCTCTCAACGCCCCAGTCACTCTCTTTCGCTCGGCACTGCTCCCTGACATTTACTCTCTCAACACACCCACTGCCTCTCTGTCCTCTTCCATTTCTCTCTGTCTTTCGACATTCCCAATTTCTCTTCCTCCAGCCGCCCCACTCTATCTCGAATTCCCTCTCAATCTCTAGTCCCTCTGTCTATCTATCTAATCCCTTTCACTCTTTCTACCTATGCGCCTCCCACTCTCTCTTTTTCTACCAGCCTCCTATTTTCCTCTTTCTCTCTGTCTCCCTGTACCCCCATCCGATTCTGCCTCACTGTCTGCGGACCCCACATTCTATCAGCCTCTTTCTCTACCCAGCTCACTCTGTCAGTCTCTCTAACCATTTCCACTCTCCCTGTCCCTCCACTATTCCGATCATTCCCTCTCTCAGTTTCACCCTCCCAGTCTCTTTCTATACCATCTCCTAAACTTTTTCTCTCTATTCCTGTTCCCACTATCTCTCTCTGTAAGCAAATATGTCTGTCAATCTCTCTCTCTATCACCCATCCCACTGTCTCTCTCTCTCTCTCTCTATCCACTCTCATAGGTTCTCTCTCACCGTCCCTCTCTATCTCCTCCTTTGCACTCTCTCACTGAACTCCCTCCCACTCTCCCTGTCTCTCCGAACAACTCCCATTCTCTTCTCTATCCCCCTGTCTCTCTCTCTTCCTCAACCCCTCTCCCATTCCATCTCCCTCTGCCCCCTCCCAATCTGTCTCTCTCTGTCTACGTCCTTACTATTCGTTGTCTCTACCTCCCCACCCTCTCTCTGTCTCTCTCTATCCTGCTCCCACTCTTTCCCTCTCTCTCACTGTCTCTTCCCCCTCTCTTCACCCGACCCATACTGTCTCAGTCTCTCTTTCCCTACCTTGTTCTCCCTCTGTTAACGCCCCTTACACTCTTGTTTCCCATTCATACTCCCAATGGGAGACTGGTTAGCAATGTCATTTCTCATGGAATACAGGGAGAAATAGCCATTTGGACTCAGCACTGGCTGAACAGTAGAAGACATATGGTGGTGATGGAGGGTTGATTTTCCAACTAGAGGCCTGTGGAGTGCCACAAGGATCGATGCTAGGTCCACTACGTTTCCTCTTATATATAAATGATTTAGATGTGAGCAGAAGAGGTATATTTAGCAAGTCTGCAGATGACAACCAAATTGGAGATATCATGGTCAGCGAAGAAGGTTACGTCAGATTACAACGGGATGTAGATCAGATGGGCCAATGGGCTGAGAAGTGGCAGATAGAGTTTAATTGAGATAAATGCTTGGTGCTACTATTTCGGAAAGCAAATCTTAGCAGGACTCATACACTATTAGATAAGTTCCTAGGGAGTGTTGGTAAACAAACAGACCTTGGAGTGCAGGTCGATAGCTCTATGAAAGTGGAGTCATAGTTGGATAGGATAGTGAAGAAGGCGTTTGATATGCTTTTCATCATTGTTCAGAATATTGGGTGCAGTGGTTTGGATGTCATGTTGTGGCTGTGCAGGAAATTGGTGAGGCCACTTTTGGAAAATTGCGTGCAATTCTGGTTTCCTTCCTATCAGACGAATTTTGTGAAACTTGAAGGGTTCAGAAAAGATTTATAAGAACGTTGACAGAGTTGGAGGATTCGGGCTACAGGAAGCGCTTGAATAGGTTGGGGCTATATTCCCTGGAACGTCGGAGGCTGAGATTTGACGTTTATAAACTCATAAGGGGCGCGGATAGGATAAATAAACAAAGTCTCTTACCATGCTTGTGGGAGTCCAGAAGCAGAGGGAATAAGTTTAGGGTGAGTGGGGTAAGATAGAAAATAAGGGTTGGTGACGATTCGCCGAAGGACATGCGCTCCCGCCGATTAGCCACCGTCGGTTTGCCACCAGCGTTTCTCCATTGGGGTTGTTTCACCTCTGGAAACTATTCGCCATCGGAAAGATATATATGCAGTGATTGTTTTTCCTCCCGCCTATTCTTTCATACTTCTCAGTCCCCTTTTTTTTATACAAGTACATACTACATATTGATTAAAAAGGGGTAAAGTAAATATCATTCTATTGGTTTATACATAAAAATGAGTTACAAACTTTAAGCAGAAAAAACAAAATGCATTTTAAAAATCTTTATAATGGCAGCAAATTCTCACATTAATATTAAACAATGAAATTTCAATTCATTTGATAGTTATCCGCTATTCCTCTGAGACATTCCAAGCAATTTCTTTCGCCGTATTCAACAACCATTTTTTAAATTCTATCGTCTGCGTTTCGATAATTTTTAAGCTTTATTTGTGGAATGTAACCCGCTATCAGCTGTTCCACATATAAATCAATTATCATTATTGCTTTTAAAACATAATCAGGATTAGTGTTGTATTAACGAGTTGCTCCAACTGCAGCAATATGTCTATACATACTTTGCGCCAATGAAAGAAACAACCCCTAATTCTAACTTCAGGAAAACATTCTCTCATCGCACTTACAGCTGCCTGCTCAAAGTCACAATGGATATACTGTGGTCTGGGATTAGGTACCAAGGACTTCACCATTTCAAACATGCATACATACGGTGAACGCTGCTTATTTGGTAGAAGTATATACAATATTGGATGAACCGGATCAATTCTCTTGTACTAAAAGAAAATATACCTGAGAGAATAACATCGGGGCTATGTTGAACGTACCATCCACAAACCAGGTGGATTCTGCTAAATGATGTATCCAAGATTCCCTACCAAATATGATTATTCGATTATGTTCTTGACCACTATCCGCCAAAAGATTTTTTTCTTCTGCTCCGTTATCCAGCTTATATACTTTGTATCTGATTGGAATCACCGAATGCTGAAGATCAGTAGGATTTTGTGGCGCTAAACGAATACCATTCCTTTTTCGTCAAATTATTTTCTGCATGTTGCTTGTCGTCGATAAAGATGCTAGAACTGACTGAGGGACATCAGCTAAATATTCATTAATAAGAACACTAGGTAATTCCTGAGATTCTTCTGCACGAAGTTTTAAACTTATTTTCACTTTCCCAACTTTGCCACTTGCTGCGGAAGGAGAATGTTTCTGTCCATTAATTGTTTTTTATCACAGGGCCACTGTTGGTGTGGATCCGTACATTATATCTGCCTCATTGTTCACATCGTCAAAACTGAATACTTGAATCACTCTTGGATAGTTTATCAGATATATATGTCAAACCATCGTGGTAAAACTTCTTATTTCTAAGTTGATAAAATAATACCTGCTTCCATACTAAAAATTCCTGTTACAAAAACCACGTTTACTAATGATATATGTTTCCATACTAAAAATTCCTGTTCCAAAAATTGGCACGGTGGCGAACTGGCGAATTGTCTTCAGTGACCAGTAGGCAGTGGTGAAGCGTCCTCGGTGGTGAAAGGGCGCCGGCGATTCAGTGGCGGCGAATGGTCCCATCCTGAGAAAAGAGGACTCGGGGGAACGTTTTCACGCAGAAGTTGGTACGTGTATGGAATGAGCTGCCAGATGAAGTAGTGAAGGCTAATCCAATTGCAACATTTATTGGACATCTGGATGTGTGCATGAATAGGAAGAGTTTGGAGGGAAATGGGCCGCGTGCTGGCATGTGGATCTAGATTGGGTTGGGTTATCTGGTCGGCATGGACGAGTTGGACATAAATACAACACTTCCACTCTGTGATTCTATAACTAACTATTCCCCTGCCATATTTCTCTACGCTCTGGCCCAGATATTTCAGCTCTTCCACCTTGATCTCTCTTGAAAGGAAAACTAAGACAAAATAACCTTGTTATAAGCGCAATTTCATCACCAATCATCAGAAAACCAGTGCACAAAACTCCTGTAAATGATGTCTGCTCAAAGCAAATTCTTGAAAAAGCCTAATGTCAAGGTCAGTAAATATCAAAAAGAACGATTTAGATGCTACTCGACCGACTAAGAGTTTCAGCAATTTCTATTTTTAGTTCAGTTTTCTTGAATTTTATTTCTGTGCTAGTTTTATTAATGAGCGATCAAATGGGTTGGTGAGAAATCGGGAAAAGTCTGGTTAATTTGTAGATCTACAACGTGCTTCCTTCAGTGCTGTATCTCCCAATTCTGCCTCTTTCTTTTCACATGCTCCATGCATTTAACGCCCGGTTTTAATGAAAATCCAACAGATTGCATGGTAATGTTTCTTCCCAAGTATCAGCTCCAGAAAAATATCAGATGAATTTCTCTCAATTTCACAAATTATGCGTGTTTCTCGTTTTTCTCTCTCCCTCACTACTGTTGTAATACCCAGAATGAAAGGTGAATATATAATTCAAGGATTCCGACAATCGCAAACAGTCATTCCGTTTGTTGGATCCCTGTTATCAAATGATTTTTGATAGGACACAGCAGCATTCACACTGAGCAGTAACAAACCTAACTTGTGTTTAACAGTCTGCCACCATCTATGTGAAATGTCAAAATACCAGCACAGGCACACTAGGACGGGACTCTGGAAACAATGTGGATTGCCAGAAGGAAATTCTTACTCAACCCAGCAGGAAATCCCACTGGGAGAAGTTGGTCACCTGCTGTTAGTGTGAAAACGGTTTAACTCAGTCAACACACCTGCTAGCACTTACGTTGCTTGGCAGTGGGGAGAAACCATTCAGTTGATGTGAATGTAGGAAGGGCTTTACAGTCAACTTTCCTGATGAGACACATTCGAGCTCACACTGGGGAAAACTATTCACTTTCTCTGAATGTGGAAAGGGTTTCACTGTGTCTTCATACCTGCTGAGATACCAGAGAGTTTTGATGGAGACACCATTCACTTGTGCCATGTGTGAGAAAGGATTAATTCAACCTGCTAAAACGTCAGCGTGTTCCAACTAGAGAGAGACCATTCAACTCTCCTGTTTATGGGAAGGGATTAACTCAATCATCCTGCCTGCTGAGACGCGACTGGGAAGAGTCACACTGAGGCGAGACCATTCAGCTGCACTGAGCATGTGAAGGCATTCAGTCAGCCATCCAGGCTTCAGATTAGATTAAATTAGATTAGATTAGATTACTTACAGTGTCAAAACAGGCCCTTCAGCCCAACAAGTCCACACCAACCTTCTGAAGAGCAACCTACCCAGATCCATTCCCCTACGTTTACCCCTTCACCTAACACTACGAGCAATTTAGCATGATACAGTCACCCAACCTGTACATTTTTTGATCTGTGGGAGGAAACCGGAGCACCCGGAGAAAACCCACGCAGACACGGGGAGAATGTGAAAACTAGACACAGACAGCTGCCTAAGGTGGGAATTGGACCCGGGTCTCTGGCGCTGTGAGGCAGCAGTGCTACCCACTGTGTCACCGTGCCGCCCACAGCAGTGCTAACCCCTGAGCGAACGTGCCACCCCAACAGATAGACCAACATATTCACAAATAACGACAGCTGAAGCATTGTTCCTGTTGTTCATACCAAGGAATTAATAATGCTCTTTGACAGTTTAAATGGTAATTCATTTGTGTATCTCAAGGAGATGGTTTCGGAAAGATTCACATCTCTGAATATGCATGCATTCACACTGGTTAGATAATATCCGTCCAAACATTGTGTGAACAGGGGTTTTCAATATCATCAGGACAGGTTAGTCACCCATGAGCTCGCAAGGATTTTGACATCCAACTCCAAACCATACTTTTTCAACACCACCATCTGGTTATCTTTTGGGAATAATATGTTGAACACATGGTGATCAAATCTATCTCATAATTCTAAGGCAGATTCGTTTATTCGTTTAAGGCAGAGCTCTCCTTCTCTCTTAATTTATCCTTCCTCACCTCCAACAGTGCGATAATCTCATGGAGTTAACATTGTGAGTAGGAATGCGACAATCTGATCAGCTGCCTCTATTGCCTCCTTCTGCCAACCTATGTCAAATTGTCTCTTAAACTCCTCTCGCTGCACTTGTGATCCTGCATTATGGTTGGTCGTATTTCCTGTCTTGGCCTCTCAATACTCATGCTACTGCAAGGAACTTATTGCATATCGGGCCTACAATGAAAGAGTTTCACACTGTTCTTCCATAAACACAAAACAATTGTTCTCCAACAAAATTAGCAAACTTATAACCTGTCATTTTCCCCGACTTACCAATTACAATCAAATCAGAGGATCTACCATGATTCAATTGAAAAATCAGGTGGCATGCCAGAAACAGCCGCATGAACACGTAAAAATGAGATGTCAACCTGGTGAAGTTACCAAAGAGGACTACTTGTTTGGCAAACAGTATATGCAGCAAATCAAAGATAGAACTACGCAATCCGGTAAACGACAGAACAGATCAAACAATTGCAGTCCAGCTACATCAAATTGTGACTGAAGTTAAGCCACAGCTGGAGTTCTGAGGACAGTTTTGCTCATCATATGAATCAACTAGACTAGATTGGTTATCGTAAAATTCAAGTTCATTTCATATCATAAATTGAGAGTCGATGTTCAATTCACCAAATATAGTTGATGAAGATAAATCTAGCCAACAACGGATTGCAACAGTGAAGACAACTGGACATTAGTTTGCAACAAATTAAAATCTGTTGTGTTTAGATAATAATTTAAAACAATATTTTGGTTAACTCCTCACAAAGTAAGTTGACTTCAGTATAATGGAAGAAGTTGATTGGTGAGTAGCTGGTAAATCTTCATTTTATTCTGAAGTTAATTTTGGTTTCGTTAATAAATAAGATTCCCTGCCTGCGAGATACACACCGAGTTCCATGTGGAAAAGCCAGGACAATTTGGGTATCAAGGACAACCACGACAGCGGGGACTTAACTCCAGAACTGTAGTAAATAAGAGCTTGACCACAGCCGACGTACTGAAGTACTGTACTACCATACATTCCAGGATCAATGTGATCACACCAGACATGGTGCAAAGCAGATTGATGAGAAGGAAATATTGGAGGTGTTTTCAGAGGAGGCTGCGGTGAGATTAAATTGAATTGATAAAATGATGAGGAGTCCAGACAGAATGGATAGGAAGGAGATATTCATTAAGAGAGGTCAGTAACTATAGGTTCCAGTTTCAAAGTCTTTCACAGAAATAAGTGCGGGGAGGAAATCATTTCATGCAGAAATGGAGGGGAGCTGCAATTCTGTCGCAGAGGATTATTCAGGCAGAAAATCTGCACCAGAAATGCTGGACCATGCAAGACCATGAAAACAGATCTATTGGATGGGGTGAACATGTTTGAAATGAAGCATCATCATAGGAGCAGGAAAATCTATGTTTCGGGCAAAAAAAACCTTCAACAGGAATGGGGCTGGGGAGCCTTAGTGTTATATAGATAACTGGGAAGGGGCTTAGGCTTGGGGGGAAGTAGCTGAGAATGCAATAGGTGGCAGTAATTGTGGGTAAAGGTGATGGTGGAAGCGGATAGGTGGAAATGAACATGGACAGATGGGCCGGGTCAGGACGACGGTGCTGAGCTGGAAGTTTGGAATTGGGGTAGGCTGTGGGGAGGGGAAACAAAGAAACTGGTGAAATTCACATTGATAGCAAGCTGCACGGGATCTGTCTAGGGAGCCCATACAGCGTATAGAAAGGTACTAACTCCTGACCCACATTTTTTGCTTCGATACCCATAATGGAATTGTTTGTGGAAAACTGGTTGACTCATCCATTATGGTTTGCAAGTGCTGTTTCCCAATTTTAGTGCTCCACAGGGGACCTAGCAATTAATTATAAAACGTGTGAAAGGTTAATAAAATGCTGAAATTTTAAACAATGTTGCTGGTTTTATTGTTGCGTGTGCTTTACCGATCATTTCACATGTGTGACACGTTCCGCAAAAATGAACCAAATCCTGGTGCGTGTCAGGACAATAAAAATATTTTTGTACCTTACCCTGTGTCATTCGAACCCTTAGGTGATTTCCTGCAGGACGTTCATGCTCTACCCGTAACTCTTGTATACATTCGTCCAGCAACAAAATCTGTTGCACTTCAGCGAATCTCTCCTCTGCACTCAGTTGTGGTCTCCATTTCCGGCCATTTTCTATATTTCAAATTTTAACCCTCCAGAATAAACGATGCCTTATTTGTGGAGCACACATCCACATATGTATCTTTTTTCCGTTTTGTGTTGCTGTTACAAGTCTTTTAGTCTTTCAGGACTCGTCACGTCTGTCTGACCTCATGCCTGTTCAGATATGTCCTGCACCATTACTCCAACCAGGGTATCCGCTAACTGAACATCAATGCCTTTATTTTTCTCTTTACTTTTTGCATTGTGCTGTGATTGATGATAGTGGTATCTGGTAACCACACAGTTTGGGAAAATACCAGGATATTTCTGTTTTAGCTCCTCAGTTTCTTGGACCTTCTTGGACGTCTCCACAACAGGGAGTGTCACTCCCACCTTAGTTCCTGCCAGCTCATTTCCAAGGATACACTGAAGTCATGAAACTGACACTCTGTCAATCACTCCCAATGTAACTTCCCCAGACTTGAGTTGGCACTTCAGCCTGATCTCACACATTGGAACGCTACATTTCTGTCCATCTTGCTCACAAATTACCACACTCTCGGGTAACAAATCAGAAGGAGTGTATTTTCACTCATTAATTAGTACAAGCGACTGGACCAATCCTGTATCTATCAAAATTATAACTTCTTGCCCTCCTCTCCCTGTTCCTTCTGAGTTAACATTACCCACAACTGGAATTATTTGTAATGAGCAGGTACGAACTCCATACCCGCCCCTGCCCAGTTTGTGAAATCTCCTGCAGCTCCTCGGCTCTTCTTCGGGTCTCTTTTACGATTTTCCTTAAGCCACTGGCTTAGCTTTTTTTTATCACGCCTTTTCCGAAAGGGTCTTTCTTTAACGACGAGCACTGTGACTTTACTTGTTCCACTTTACCATAGTGGAAACACCGGGGGGCTTTCATTTTCTTTGCATCTTCTTGGACTTCTTTGTTATCTTGTTGCAAACTCTTACCAGAATTGTCTACTCTTGAGTGTAGGATCTCCCCTTCTCCCAGTTTCTATCCATCACAGGCAACATTCTGGCCAGAAGGATGCCTTATGCACCAACATGTATTCATCAGCTAATTCTGCTGCCCCTATCACTTCTTGAACTTTCGGTTCCTCCAGATGATTCCTTAACATCTTGCATGTGAGTTTTTTTTTATACTCCTGCAGCAGAACTTTCTTAGAGCCTCAAAGTCTTGTATATTTTTAATGCACCCATCCATTGATCAAAATGACAATACTTAAATCTTTCGAACTCAAAAAAGGTCTAACATTGCTACTTTTTGTGCTTCTGAATCGCTGTCTATATGCTTCTGGTACCAATTCACAAACGCTTAAAATAGCCTGTTTTGCCTCTTCAAAATCTCTTGACGCTCATTTGACAGCAGGGCAAATACCTTACGAGTTCTGCCTACTATTTCTTCTTATCTTGCCTTCCCCATGAATCCTCGGACCAATCCATCTGCCCAATCAATTTTGCAAATGGAAAAATGAACGCTTCAACATTTTTCTGATCAAAATGTGCCAACGTTTTGACGTATTTGTATATATCTCTACGTTCTCTTTTAATTTCCATCCTGTCTTTGACTTTGCTGACTAAGTCACAATTTCTCCCGTTCAAGTTCTCTATCTTTTTGTTTCGCCCTTTCTTCTGTCCCTTAGTCTCTCATTTTCTTTTCTGCCCCTTTCTCTCTCTCTCTTTTTTCTGTCTTTACTCAGCAAAGTCCCTTCTCTCTTTTCCTCTTTCTCTCTTTTTTCTGCTATCTCTTTCTCGCTCTCACTTTCCACTCTCTCTTTTAATTTATCTTCGACCTCGATATTCCTGAATTGTAAATGATGTTTCTCTATCTCCACTATAATTGTCTGTTTCCCTGACACTGTAAAGTATTTGAGTAATTCTCTTACATTTCAACTTTATTTTTGTCCTTGGTTAAACCCAAATCTAATTTCTTTGCTAATTCTAAAAGCATGGCCATTCACTTTCCTTCTAAATCTTCTTGCCAAATTTGAGAATCATCTTCAAATCCAAGAAGCTCTTTAGCAATTTTAAGAGACATTTCTCTCACGTTTAAGTTGTTCAACCATAAGTCGCCGAAATTTAAAAAATTGTCCCACCTACGTTTTATTGAAAGATTGCAATGGAAAATTAACAAATTTAACATTTACTGTGAAATGTGGAAAAGAATGCCTTTCTAAATTTGACGCTGTGCTGAGCTTTACAATCAATACATTACTGACTTCTGTAGCCAGGGGACAGCTTGTCTTTGTTTGAACTTTGCAAACATTCACCTTGACATTACGACAGTCGAATTTAGCAGAACCCGAAGAAAGCATAAGAACAGTTCTGTCCACGACCATGGAATGAGAAAATAAGAACTTATGTTTTCCCAGTCTTTGCCCTTGAGAGCGTGATAAGAATGGTACAAGAAGAGTATCTGAATTATGCTCAAGTACCCCTTACATGAGACATCAGGCCGAATGTATTGGGTCGATTCTGCAGAATCTGAATAAAGCTCTTCTCTTTGCTCTTGCTGACATTTCAGCCGACAATGATCTAAGACATTAACTTGCAAATGTTTAAATCTGCTGAGATTTTTCGTAACACCAAATCAATTAAAATCTGTTTAAAACAGTTAAAATCCCAAATCAGAGTCGGAAACTGTTTAAATCGGAATAAAATCCCCCAAAACTTTCAATTCCCCACGACGAAACGCCAGACTGTTACGAACGGGATAAACCATCTTGCTTATTTTAAACCTTCAGCACAGAAAAGATTTCTCCCGTGCAGCAGTGTGCAACACTTTGCGACTCCAATAAGTATTTAAATTAAACATAACAACTATATTCTTATGGTATAACAGATAATAATTAACTAACAACTATCTACAACTCCTTCCTGTCACCTATATTTGACCTTCCCTTTCTACAATAGCACTCCAATAAAACCAACTGATTTTTTTTTTTAACTCATGTTTTCATAACTCGACAGATGTCGACTCGGATTTCATTTCATCTTCCTAAGCATTCCTGTTCCACAGCTGACTGATCAATAAAGGCATCTGTTCTCAGGGAATTCTGCAGATACTGGTGGCTTGTCAGTTCTCATTTCAATGTTCAATTTTCCCCGGTTTTATACCCCCAAAGCATTGGATTGTGGCATTGGCTTTTGACATTGTCAATATGCTAAATTCAAATATGATGGGCATTTGGTATATTTGGGGATATAATTTGAACTGATTGGACTAAGTCTAATTTGTTTTGATGTTTTCCATGGCTACCCTACCTACAGGACGAAAAGTTTACATTGTAGCTTGTTCAGAACACTTGGTACTGTATCAAGTAGTTCTGCTAGCTGTTAACTCTGTAAAGGTACATTACACCCAAATCTTCATAACACAAGCAGTTTAAATTGTTCGCCAAAATACCAAAACATAATCCCGATTGAAGGTAGAATTTAGTCAATATTAACACCAAAGAAACGATCCGAAGATTTGGTGTATAAATCCGAAAATAAATTGAATGGTTGGAAGAGAACTGTCAATCCGCCGGCATATGCCGACTGACCAGTAAATACCTCTCTTTAAGGTACCTTTACCTATTAATGACCTGAGAAACAGAAATCCTTCTGGAGAAGAAAAGAAGACAGAGCAAGATCCAAAGTGGAAATTCCACATCTCTCTGGTTGTGAAATGTGACTTTTACTTTTGCAAGATCTTAATAGGAGGATTCATCAGACTGGTATTGTGGTGGGGAAGGTAAAAGATAGATTAGAGAAAGGAGTTGAATATAGTAGTTAGTTTACATACTATGTTCTTTTTTTTCGTTAAACTGTGACTTCGGTGTTGGTTCTTCGGCTCTCAAACTTTAACAGATTACAGCATGGGGTTACTCTTTTCTGTGTTGATTGTTTAAATTTTCAGGGGGCGTTGTTACCCCATACCATAACAATCTCCTTCGTAACTGCTCCGGGCAATCACATCTTTTCAAGAATGCGATGAACAGAACAGTGTCCTGGTCTCCAACTATAGCTGAAGCAATATTCTGCACAGCTCCAAAATGATATTTCTACTCTAATAATGTGTAGCACCGCTGAAATTTGCAAGTGCCACGTGTGTCTTCTTAACTACACCTTTAACCTGTCATGACACATTCATAAATCTATGGAGGCAAGAACCCTAAAATTCCTCTGTTCATCAGAGCAAAAGTGCATTTTCATTCATTTAGTACACCACTTCTTATTCCGACTTCCAAAGTGTATGACAGCATTGTTATTAAAATGGCAGGAACTCCTCACGATATTTTGAAATATTAGCCTGGACCCTATCATTGTCTTAATTTAAAGATTGATGAAAAGTTGGTGTTCCAGGTGTGAAGCAGCGGATAAAACAATTCGGCTTCAAGCCAAATAGAATATAGTTAAACAGTACAGTTGAAACACGAGCACAACACAAGGAAGTTAGAATAACTTCACGAATGGAAAGCTTAACCGCCTCGGCACAGTAACTCATAGTATATAACTGTTCCATAACATTAGCATCCCATACAAAGAGGTCAATTTAGAACGCAGAGTCTAACAGGTAGGATGACGCATTATTAAGAAAGAGACGAATGCAGACGAATTCTTTACGGATGCTCGCCACTTCCCTGGACAGACATATCTTATTTCTGTTGCACCAAAAACAAACTTGGCAAAGTCGATGCAATGCTGATGAACAATTACTCTGTTAATTTACTCCATCATAGTTCACATACTGAAGATTGTGCCACTGAATCATAAAAAAGTGTGTTCTCTCCAATGTGTCACACGATACACGTTTGCCATGGCTGTGACGGACTAACTTGTCATTCTCTTCGACTTGGAGCTCAGGCACATTCTATTTGTCTTTAGAGAACAATTTCCTTTCACGGAGACAATTCCCCTGTGCAGAATACATACTGTACTGTTTATGCAGCGACAGATCCATTTATCTGGTTTACTGCTACTTTCACGTTTGACCGATATGTGACCATCTGCTGTAGTAAGTGGTAAAGTACATATTGCATGGAGGAGATAGCACGTGCGTTCTTGGAACAATTGCAGTGTTATGCTGGTGAAGGAAGGCCAGTTGTTATTTCATGTTCACAGGTTTCCTTAAAATGTCAAAATACTTGCGTTCATGCTGTTCTTCAACGTTTAGAGAAGAGTTCAAGAATATCCTTAAATATCCCTTCATTTTAGTTTTTCTATTTTACGATGCAAGTAACGATATAATTTAGAAGCAAGAATGCTCTTTCATTACATTTCATGTCCTGGCCTGTGATATTGAATGGGAAGTTGCTTTCCATACTCTTCACATGATCAAGCGTTCTCGCGAGGACCATCTTCACTGGGACGTGGGTGTCATGTTGGGTTATCATTGCAATGGCGATCATGTCATAATTTGAGGTCTGCCTTCACTGGGAGGCACATTGGCTCAGTGGTTAACCAGGGACTCGGGTTCAATTCCAGCCTCGGACGACTCTGCGTGAAGTTTTCACAATCTTCCTGTTTCTGCGAGGGTTTCCTCCGTGTTTTCCGGTTTCCACCCCCAGTCCAAAGATGTGCGGGCCAAGTAAATTGGTCATGCCAAATTGACAATAGTGATAGATGCATTAGTAGGGCGTATGTGAATGGATCTGGGTGCGTTACTCTTTGGAGGGTTGGTATGGACTTGTTGGACCGAAGTGCCAGTTTCTGCACTGAAAGAATCTAATCATGATGATGGTAATGTTGCCTGGGGTTCGTCTTCTGTAGTGTTGTTGGTTACTGCCGGGAGAGTGAGTAACGAGATGTGCTGATTCTCTTTCTGCGAACATCCCCAAGTTATAGGGGGCAAAATATTGAGAATCAGCTCAAGGGGTTAGCATCAGCTGGGGACCTGCATTCAATCAATCTGCTTTCGAGTGTTACAACCACAATCTTAACTGAAGAATGGGATGGAGGAGGTTCTTTCTTTCTTAGATTCTTCTTTTCCCATTTTGCACTCTAAATCTGCACATTTAATATGATGATTTAATTTACTTTCACAGTCTTAATTTAACCTACAGTGCTGATGATCTCCAGCAATGCACATGCCGTCTTACTCACTCCCATCATGAAGAAATATTGTGTGATCATGCAAACATTTTTTTTTACTCATTTAAATGCGTATCCGAGGCTTCATCATCCATGAGTCAATGAAAGTTGCTCCACCATTTACCATTCAAGTTTTCCTTTCCAGGAAAGATTATTATGAGTCCTTTTTTTCATAATTTGATACTCTTCCCAAGACGCTGAAACAAGGACTGAACTTAATCTTTCATTGAGGTTGAACTCTTGATTATGCTGGTCTACCGAGTCCTCAGATAAATCAGTCTGTCGTTTTTGCATTCCAATTGGCACTGTTGAATCTTGCAAAATTCTCCAATCCTCCAAAGAATTATCCAGACTCAGGGAGAGCCGGTGTAAAACCATAACCTGTGTAATTTCCATTTTCAGTGTTGCTGTATAAACACTCTCAGATTCTGATTTCTTATCAATTTTAATAAGGAAACATTCCCAATTCCTGTTCTATTATAATTTCACTGCATCATCTGTCCTCGTTTTACCGTTTTATTTTTCTGAGAGCACACAGAGAGCAATACTTTCTTTTCCCACGGAGAAACCAGGAACATATTTTTCATTTAATCAATCGCTCATTAATTTCTTATTGCTGTCATTCCTAAATCACCTCATTATTCCTTACTCTGTATCGCTCATTTTATGTTTCCATACCTGCAGATTGTACTTGTATTTCCCGGTATATTGGTTTTTAGTCGTTTTTAATCTCCTTCATCAAACATTTATTTTTGACGGATCGAACAAAGCGTGATGACATTGTCAGATTCAAGGTTTCCTGCTTTTCTCAACAGCGGTCATCAAATAAAAAAATACCATGGACAATTTTGCAGTTGTGAGTCAAAACAAAAGGGCTGCGCAGAGCTTTCTCTTTATTTACTGACGTCATGTTCATTTACAGCTCCTGTCTCGGCACGATGTACACCGATGGGACACTATTTTAGCTCCAGGCTACTGACAAATCTCGCCTCAGTACCGACATTCCTCTCAGTCATTCATTCCTTCTCTCAGACAATCACACCAACCGGCCAAATCCCTTTCCACATTTTCATGCTTTTTCTTTTATTGTTTCAGATTTCCCCCGATTCCAGATTCCTGGCTCCTTTCTCTTCCTTCAGTGTATCCATATAACTGTCTCTTTAATATATTCAAACTTCCTTGCAAATTGATATTCTCTCCTGCCTCTCTGTCTATCGCACACTTGTTAGTTGTTTGCTCGTGAAGTGTGAATTCACTGGTTGGCTAGAATTTGTAGCAAACTCAAGTTACACTTGAGATAATGGTGTTGAACCTTTTTTGAAACGCTGCAGTCCGCGTGCTGTAATTTGACCCCATGTAGCTAGTGCCCTTGAGTTTGTGGGTGGAATTGGTTTAAAACTTTTAAGGTGCTGTTGAAGGATATCTGGTAAAATTCGACAATAAACCAACGTCCTGCTGAATTTAGGAATAAGTGAGAAGTATAGATGATAGAGATCAGATTCGAGAGCGTGGTACCAAAAAAGCACAGCAGGTCAGCCATCCAAGGAACAGGAGACTCAAAGATGTGGGCACATGATGAAGGGCTTATCCTCGAAACGTCGATTCTCCTCCTTCTTGGATGCTGCCTGACCTGCTGTGTTTTTACACGACCACATTCTCAGCACTGCTGACTTGAGCCTTGTGAATGGTGAACAGGCTTTGGGAAGTCAGGAGGTGACTTCCTCACCACAGAATCACGACCATAATATCTATTTTGGAGGGACTTTGCTAATATGGAGAGTCCAGCTGAGTTTCTGCCCTATTTATAACACACAGCGTGTCTCCTGCGAAAATCCAGTGACTGAATCTGGATAGAACATTGGCGCAATTTTTAGATATTTGCCTTGTTTCAAATCCATCCTAAAGTATGTGTCAAACCATCTTTAATCCTACTTGTCAATATTTCGAATCCTATTTTACTTTGTCCCTCATTTTAACGCTGACTACATTGATGTCACTCTGAAACTTAACTTATTTAATCCTGCAGTAAAACTTATTTTGAACATAATTAAATGCATCCTAAATCGAGCAAACAAATATATGTTCTTTCTTTAAAATTAAATCGATGAGATGGTCACATTGTTGATGCAAATCTCCAGTACATCTACTTATTCACTGTGATAGAAATGAATGCTCTACATTTTGCTCCAGACTTTGATCCAAATTTCCTTGCAGTCAAATATCAGTTTTGTAGATTTAACACGACTTTCTGAATTAGAAGCTGGAGTTCAGGTTATTCTGTGGAAATGCTGCCTTTGTTAGTTTGGACTGAATGTGTAAAATATATTGTATTGTAGCTGCCTAACTTTGGTTGAAAGAAGAACTCACGAACTCAAAGTTGAAATCAACACTGCAAGTGACGAGAACAGAAAGGGAGAAATACTTCAAAACTCTGTTTAACTGGTACCTCCTCGCATGTGTGTATATTATTAATTTCAATATATAATTGGAACAATTAAATGGTGGTAAAATATTTCAAATTGAGTTAATTCTAAATGTTGATGACAGGATCAGAAATAGAATAGAATAGAATTCTGACAGTGTGGCAACAGGCTATTTTGCACAACAGGCCCTCACCAAACTTCTAAGGAGTAACCGAGCCTCCCTACACTGTTACTCTACTTTTCTGTCTGAAGAATGTTCACCTAACCTACACATCCCAGAATATTATGCGTAATTTAGCAACGTCAATACATCTAACCTGCGCATCACTATATTGTGAAAGAAAACTCGAACACCAGGAGTTAACCAATGCAACCACAGAGAGAATGTGCAAACTCCACACAGAGAGTCACCGAGCCTGGAATCGAACACAGGCCCCCGGTGCCGGGAGGCAGCTGTTGGAAACGCTGCAACAACATGCCGCCTCAAATAATTGATATTTTCAGAGAAAGGCGTGTTTATTTCAAAGTGTAGTTGTTTAATTGTCTGGCTAAAAGGTACAGTCGCAATGGAGGAAATGCATGTTTGTTTGTTTTTGTAGGGATATCCAAAGATATTTCCATCCATTAAAAGTCTCGTTGGAGTATTTTGGCATTTACGATAAAACAACATCTTTATATGGAAGAATAAAACAGAATATCTCGATGCAATTTGTATACATAACATGATTGCAAATTAGTTCAGTCATTAACGAGGCAGCAGAGGGTGGATGTCAGCCACCGAGTTAGTGGTGTGAATGGATGCAGTTGATGACTGGACACGTATTTACATTGCTTGCCTGCGTGCATTTTGATTTAGATTTCAGTATCACGTGTACTTTACAGTAAGAATACAATGTATAGAGTGAAATTTCATTGTTGCCATAAAATGGCGACGTCTTGAATGATGTTAAAAGCAGGAAAAAGGATATAGCTTGAAGATAGTCCATCAATTCTGAGCCAGTTTATTCCCGTTAACGACGCCTGCAATGGCAAATTATTGAAGGGGATGTTTTTCGAAATGATTCAAAATTGTCTCCGACGGATCCAAAGAATCACATGGAATGCGACCCTGTGGTGCCAAGGATGTAGATTAATAAGATCAGTTCTGAGATTATGCAGTTCTTTAGCAAACTTGAGATATTAAGAACAGACTCATGTTGTGAAATTCTATTCTTTTGTCTTCATAAACAAACATGACTCCAATGCATATGTGTGGACTTGGGGTGTGGGAGTAGGAGGGTTGTGATTGCTGTGTGAATTTAAATTATCCAAGATCCTTTTGCCAAATTGTTGTTTTCCAGATCAACATTAATGAATTCACGAGAGAGGACGAGAATCACATTCTGAAGGACAATGTTCAGAATGGTCTGTGGACATAGGCATGCAAGGTCAGATAAGTTTAATGATCCAACCTTCTCCCCAGTCCCTGCCCCTTCCTCTTATTTATCTCTTAACGCCCTTCCTATTCCCTCTATATTCCTGATGAAGGGCTTATGCCCGAAACGTCGACTCTCCGGCACCTCGGAAGCTGCCTGACCTCCTGCCTTTTTAGTGCTACTCTTTTCGATACTGACTCAACAGCGTTTCCCAGACCCACGTTCTCTCATCCTAAGTTCTGCCGCTGTTCCAATTCAGCTGTGATATGTCTTTGGTGCTGTTTATATGGAGGAACACTCATTTAACTCGGGAAGAATGAAAGTATCTGCAATTTCATATTCGTGCCTTGGATGGTGACCAACGAGTGAAAAGTATTTGCATGTACTTTTCGAATCCTTTACGGTGTTTTCAACTTAAGTCTGCAGTCAAAGTATGTTTTATTTGAACCCAATCACAAGCCATGAAAATTGGAGGACAAGCTAATTTTTATTGCACATCCCTAATTGCCAGAGTGCTGAGAAGAGTCAAAGGCATTGCTGTGGGTCTGGAGACTTATGACGATTCTCCAGGGTTCGAGAGTGTGGTTTTAGAAAAGCACAGCAGGTCATGCAGCATCCGAGGAATAGGAGTATCGACGTTTCGGACAAAAGCCTTTCATCAGGACTACTACATTTTGATATCTTGCCCTCTTTTATCTTCCCCAAATACAGCACTTTGCTTTTATCTGACTTAATTTCAATAAAATCAATTTTGTAAATTAATCCGCTGTTCCTTCCCACTTCCCCATTTGGCCCATGTCCCGTTTGGATTCTGAGCTAACCTTGTGAACTGTTCACTTTATCACAATTTTACTGTCATTTGCAAACATACTGAACAGCCATTCCATATTATATTGTTTCAGTCATTCACAAGATGTGGGCATCGCTGGATAAGCCAGCATTTATTGGGCACGTCGAGAACACAAAATGCACGTAAAAGTCAAGACTATTCCTATGGACTGGGCGTCACATCTACATCTTTCCAAGTAAGGACGGCAGTTCCCTTCCGCAAAAAGTCAGTTGTGAACCAAATGTTCGTTATTCAGGAAACGATAATGGATGGTTCGTTGTCATCAACTCATTTTTTCCGATTTAAAAAAAAATCAACTTCTATTTTCAGAGAGCAGTATTTGAACTCGGGTCTCCAGAATGTTAGTTATGTTTCTGGATGAAGAGGGCAGCGTTCGTACACCCATGGCACCGCCTCCCCGAGTGGCTGATCCGAATGATGAAGCAAGTTTCCCATATCTCATCTCCATTACCCGATCAATCTGATCTCCCACCTTCAGTAATGTTATGATCCCAAAGTGCAAGAACAGTTGGAGCTGCCTAGCGTCTAACGTCACTGAGTACTCCCTTATCTCGCTCAGTCTTGAAAAACTCAAGTTCAACAGAATCAATTTCCATCTGCAACTGGTCTGCCCAATCCACTAACGTCCTTCTAAAGCATTAGACCGCTGGCATACTGTCAACCACTTGACAGATTTAGCGCCATCTGGAATACTTACTTGTCATTACTCAGGTTTTCGTCGACATTCTTCACATGTCATCGCAAACGAGGAAGGAGGCCAATGTGTATTCCTGTGGTCTGCCACTGCATTCCAGTCATACACAAATTCCACCACTGCCTTCATGATGCTGAGAATCTTTTGTCTCGAACTTGACGAGATTTCCCCCGATCTGACGCGTCTTCTTTCCATTATTTATCAAGCACAGAGGATCAGGATAGTGCATTTGCATAGTTCCTTCAAGAAGGCAGGGCAGACAGACGAGGCGGCTAAGAAGTCAGAAGTGACAGCTGCCTTTACCAGGCGATCTTGCCTCAACATGGTGTGACTTACAACTGGAGAGACCTACCAGGAAGTTGTCCTCTCTGAAGACATCTGCAAAGATGCTGTCCTTCGTGATTGTAGTGGTCTTGGGATTGGATGATACTGTCTTAGGAGCCTGTTCAATTTCTGTAGTGTGTCTGGTAGATGGTACACACAGGTGTAATACTGCATCGTGGTGGATGGACTGAGCGAGGAGGGTAGTGGCCAGTATTATGTGCCAGGGACTGGCGTGTTGCTGAACTGTCAAATTTCTAAATTGATGTTAGATGAGCACACAATTAGGCTTATGGGGACTATTCCTTCACAGTCCTGAATAATGTCTCATCGTTGGTGGCACAGGTTTTGGGAAGGAGTTTGTAGGCAAGAGTTGTAGTGGTCTACGCAGGGTTTGCAGCTTCTTACATCTATAAGAATAGTCACTTTCAATTTCCGCTTCGTTTGGGGATTTGCAGAACCTTATCTGGGGCAGTGCTGGAGACTGTGCATATTTCTCGTCTCCAAAGTGTAGGTTAGATTTGATTCCACTGGAGAGGTGGTGAAACGAAGATTCAGCAGGATGTTACCCGGGATGGAGCAGGTTAGCTATGAAGAGAGGATGGATAGTTTCGTTGAATAATTTCAGTGAAGGCTTAAATTGGATCAGACAGATGTGTGCACGATTCTGACAGGCGTGAATAAGCTGAATAAAAGAATCCTCTTCCGCTCAGCTGCAATGTGAAAGCACGGGGCCATCATATTATGGTGAAAGGCATGAGAGGTTTCGAGAAGGTATGAGGATATCTCTTTAAACTGCCCGTGAGGGTAATTGAGGCTGGATAACTCAATCTTTAAAGGTGCTCTAAGCTACACTTGAAATGTCATAGCATTAGAAGCCATTAACCTCGTGAGGCAAAGTGTGACGAGAATAGATTGATAGTCGGTGTTTCTTTTAGTTGATGTCGACTCAGTGAGACAAGGACCTTTTTTGTACTGTCTGATTCTGTGATTCTATGAGACAAGCCGGTGGAAGCAGAAACCCTCAGGACAGTTCAAAATGTTTTAGGCAGGTAATTGTTAAGCCAAGACATAGAAGGTTTAATTTAAACGCGATCAGCGAATGGTGAGGTATGGGACACGAACATTTAGATGCTTTGTTTCCTTACAGCGCAGACATAATGGGCTGAAAGATTGTTTATTTGCCACATGTCTCTATGCCGCAGAGACATGAATAAAAGTCGGTCTTGAACATGGAGTTAAAAAAAAGACTGTAGAGACTCCAGTCGCCCCAGTCCACAAGGTTTACGGAGATGGTTGTTTTGTTAGTCAGGGCGTGCGGTTGTGCAATCTCTCTTATACGGTTTGAACACATTTCCTTGTGGGAGGCACAGGGTAACTGTTAATCAAATTCCATTTTTTTTCCAAATTACGGTTTAAAAACCGCAGTAAAAGCCGCTCTTGAGGAAAAATCAATCGAGCTTTCCTCACGGCGTTTGTCAAATCATTGGAGACAACAACACACCTTGCAGAACTCCATTGTTAAATACCAATACGCCCCCATCTACCACGATAGCTTTTCAGCCGCACGTCACATTGTCGCCTATGATCTGTCAAAACTTATTTTCTAAAGTGTGTCTGGTGGTGAATCTACAAGCAGCCTTCGACTTGAAGTTCCCTGCAGTCTTCAGCATTCAACATTGAGTTCCCTTATTGCACAGCACTAACGCCTGCTTACTTTTGGATTAGCAAAAATGTATATCTCTTAGATTTAAAATCAACAACTAATTCAATATAGAATGCCTTTTGTGGAAGACATTTTGAAATATCTACCACCCACCGGTTGTGTGTAGATTTATTTTTTCATATCAATTCTGAACACTGCGGCCATAATTTTCAGTCTGAGCCTGCTAATTCTAGAATAAAATAATTTATCTTCAACTCATCATCAAAACTCGACCTACTCTTGTGAAATTGGGCAAAACTGGTGACGGAGATGATAGCGGCAGAGCAGGATTAAACCAGTGGCCAGAGTTCTATTAACTTTAATACAGTACTGGATTGGAGCAAGGCGAATTTTGATGGAAGTATATCAGGAATTGTAGAGTTTATTTGGAACAGCTTGTTTGCAAGTAAAGGCCTTTGATAAGTTTCCACATGGGAGGCTGCTCTGGAAAGTTTGATTACATAGATCCAGGGTGATGTAGCAAACTCAGTGCATTTTATCTTCATGGTCGGAAGAAGCGTTTAAGAGGGGAAGGATGCTTGTTGGACGGGAGGCCTGTGACTCGGCTCAATCCTATTTGTTACTTATGTCAATGATTTGAATGATAATATACAAGGCATGATTAGTAATTTTGTAGATGATGCTAAAATATAAGGAATCCTTCACATTGACAAGGTTATCAAAATTTGCAGCAGAAACATGCCTGCTTGGGAAGTGGGCCGAGGAAAGACAAATTGGAGTGTAAAATAGATAAGTGTGAGGTCTTGCATTTTGCAAACTCAAATCAAGGTAGGACTTTCATGGTAAATTCTAGGGCCGTTCAGAGTGTAGTGGAACAGAGGGACCTTGTAGATCAGGTGCACAGTTCTCTGCAAGTGGAGTCACAGGTAGACAGGATAGTGAAGAAAGTTTTTGGCAACTTCATCGTTTAAGCCTTTGAGTATAGACGTTGCGAAGTTAGATTGCAGTAGTACACGACTTTGGTGAGGCTGCACTTGGTGTATAGTGTTCAATTTCGGCCAAATTGTTAAAGGAAAGACTGGAAAGAGTGCAAATGAAATATACAAGGATGTCTCCAGGACTCAGCCGTCTGCGTTATAGGCAAAGTTTGGAAACACATGGACTCCTGTGCTTAGAGTTTCGGAGAATAAGAGAGGAACTCAAAGAAGTGTATAAGATAATGAGTATGGATGCACTCATTTTTTTTCCCAGGATTATGGAATCAAGGAATATAGGGCATCAGTTTAAGGTTCGAGAAAAATAATAAAAGGGAACATGAGGGGCAGCGATTTTGCTCAGAGGGTGGTACACATATGGAATGATCTGCCAGAGGAAGTATTTGATGCGAGTACATTAAGAACATTTAAAAGGTATTCGTGCCTCTATATGGAGAGAAAAGATTTAGAAGGAGAGCCTCTCGACACAAGTAATCAGTCATGAACCGTCAATAAATAATTCGAACAATGAAAACACTAAGTCACTGATAAATTGCCCGCACCACACACACATAGGCACGGTTAAAACTATTGATTTCATAGGCGGAGAGCAGGATCGAAAAGTAATCAACTGACCCCGCTCCGCAAGCATTACTGGAAAGATCATCTTGAGTATAGACGTCTGGATGTGTTTGGTCTGCTTATCCTGGTTTGTTCTTGAGGAATTTGCGCACTGTATTTTTTGAGTATCTGTTCTTCTTGAATACGTTGTTTTGGTGGTTCTCCTCTGTATAGGCGATCCTACGTAGGACAAACAGGAAGTAAGTTAACCCCAGGATACACCAACACCAGCTAGCGACAAAAGGAGATGACCCACTCTCCCTCGTAGCCCTACACACGGATGAAAAAAGCCACCATTTCGACTGGGACAACACATCTATCCTGGAACAGGCTTAGCAAAGACATGCCAGAGAATTCCTAGAGGCCTGGCACTCCAACCATAACGCCATAAACAAACACATAGATCTAGAGGCCATCGATCAACCCCTGAGAAAACGAACAGGAAATGACAACATCACAAACCCCAGGAACCCCATCCAGGAGAAAAATATAAATAGAAAGCAGGAGACAACTGCTTCGCTTCACTTGGAGGTCGCCACTGATGATGTTACCTAGCCAGGTAATGAAACATCTGGATATCAAACCTACAGCTCGGCGATCAAACCTACACCCTAAATCATCTTGTTCCTTATTGTATTGTTTCTTGACCTTCATTTTTCGGTTTCTTTTAATTAATTGCAGAAGATACATAGTGCCTCGTGCACAACTAGAAAAGCCTTATAGCAAATGGTGAGGGGGAACGAACTGTCTATCTTCGTGTTTTATACATGCACCAACTACAGAAATGTTTGGAACTTGTAGACTTGTGATGTTTTCGGTCTAACAGCCCTATCCCCAAGCTATGTATCGACGTAAGAGCCAAACACATCGTTGTTGGCAGGCAATCAAATACCGTGATCAATAATTTCACAGATAAATAAAATCTTGTGGCGACAAACAGTGAGGAGCAGAATCGTAGCTTGCAGGAAGGCGCAGATTGGAATTCAACCTGGAGATATGTCAGGTGATGTGCTTTTTCAGGACAAACTAGAATATAGAATGCATGGTGAACAATCAATATCTGACTCGCACAGATTAGCAGAGGAACATTAAATTGTTTGTCCACCATGGAACTCGACAGTCTGGAAACAGATTATTCAGCCCAACAAACCCACACCAACCCTACAAAGAGCATCCAAACCAGACCAACTGCTTACTCCGGTAATCCTTCATTTCCCTGAAGACCGCACATAAACTACACATCCTTTAAAACTATGAGCAATTCATCATAATGCACATATCTTTTGACTGTGGATGGACTCAGAGCCACCAGGCAGAAACCCACGTATAAACAGGGATTACGTGCAAACTCCACACAGACCGTAGCCTGAGATTTTAAATCAAGCCCAGGTCCCTGATGATACATGCAGCAGTGCTAACTAATGGGCCAACGTGCCACCTGTTCTATAGTATGTCAGGATTCGTGGATAAAATGTTTAAGAAGGCATATGGTGGACATTCATTTGTGAATCAAACCAGAGGGTTTGCATCCTGGAATTGCAATCAGCGTTGGTTCTGCTACAACTAGAGCATAGCGTATGTTCCGGAATCCACATCACAGAATAACGTCATTCCACTACAAAGGGTGAAATGATGATTTGGAGGGCGAAGTGGGAATTTAGCAAAAAAAGGTTCTGTTATGAAGAGAGATTACACAAACTGGGGTTGCTTTCATGACAGGAGAACAGACAGAGAGTTGATGTGATTGAGATATACAAAGTTAGCAGTGACCCTGACAGGGTGGGCAAGAAGAAATATAATTCCTTCAGGGAAGGAAATACGAACAGGTGGCAAAGATTTAAGGTCAGGATCAGGCGTTTTCGAGGAGAATTGAGGCATTTTTTCAGACAGAGAGTGGCTTCAATATGGAAATCACTAGCTGGCATGTTGCACAAGGTGAAACCCTTCGTAAAATGAAAGAAGTATTTATATTAGCACGTGTAATGCCAAGTCATGCACGGTTAAGGGCCGAGTTCGGTGAAATGAGATGAAAAATGTTAATTTGATAGATTAACGGTGCAGAGCGTAGGGGTGCATTAGCCTGTTCCTGTCCTATAGATCTTTATATCTGCTCACTTGACAAAGGTTTGCTTATTTCACATTACCACGAGCTGAGGCTCCTCTGTCACTCGCCCCGCTCCCCGCCTCCCGCTTGTTGAGACACTGTATGAACAGTGATGATAATGAAAACAGAACATTGACTGTCGAAATTTACAGCACAATACAGGCCCTTACACACTCAATGTTGGGCCGACCCGTGAAATTAATTTGATGCCCAGTTAACCTACTGAATTCCAGTATTATCCAAATGTCTGTCCAAAGTCCATTTCAATGCATTCAATGTCGGCGAGTCTACCAATGTTGCAGGCAGGCCGCTCCACGCTCCTACTACTCTCTGAGTTAAGAAAATACCCGGAATAACTGTCCTAAATGTATCAACTCTCAATCGAAAAAAATGTCTCCTCATGTTAGCCTTCACTATGAGAGTAAAATGGCACTCACTATCCATTCTATCTAACAATCAGATTATCTCGATTAAGTCTTGAATCAGTCACGTCAAAATCTTCTTCTATCCAATGAAACAGCCTCAGTTTCCCCAGTCTTTCCTCGAAAGAAATTTCTTCCATACCAGGCAGCTTCCTACTAATTCTCCTCTGAACCCTATTCCAAAGCTTCCACATTTTTCCTTTAATGCAGTGACGAGAACTGAACACAATATTCCAAGAGCGGCTTTCCCATTGTCTTATACAGCTGAAGCATGACCTCGTGGCTCCTAAACTCAATCCGTCTACCAATAAACGCCAACACACCATTTGGATTCTCCAAAACCCTATCAACCATGGAGGTAACTTCCAGGGATTCATGTTCCAGGACACCGAGATCTCTCTGTTGACCGTCCTGCATTCCTCTCATTCCTTCTGAAGGGAACTACCTCACACTTTTCTGCATTAAACTCTATTTGCCATTTCTCAGCCCAGCACTGCAACTTATGTATGACCGTCTGTTATCCACAACATCCTTCAGCATTATTGGAAACTCTGCCTAACTTTGTGTCATCCGCAAATTTATTAACTCTAACTTTCAAACCCACATCCAAATCACTTTAAAGAAATGACAAACAGCAGTGGGCTTAAAACAAATCCTGGTGGCACACCACTGGTAACTGAAGTCCGAGATGAAAATTTTTCATCAATCAATTCGTCTACTTTCAAATAGCCAATTTCTGATTCAAACCGCTCAAACACCTTCCATCCCGAACCGCCGTATTTTTTTGAAACATTCTATCGTGTGGAACCTTATTAAACGCCTTACTAAAGTCCATTTAAACCATAGCAACGCTGTACCTTCATCCACCTGTTTTGTCACCTTTTCTAAGCACTTAGTAATGTTAATAAAGCACGACCCACTCTTTATAGAACAGTGTTGACGAGACCTAATCAAACTGTTCATTTCCAGATGGTTATAAATTCTATCGCTAATAACCTTTTCCAACATCTTACCCTTAACGGAAGTAATGCTCATTGGCATATATTACCAAGGTTGTCCCGAGTCCCCTTCTTAAACAAGAGAATGACATTTACCAACCTCCAGCCTTCTGGCACTAATCCTGTCTACAATCATGACATAAGTATAGAAGCCAACGTCTCTGCAGTCTCCTCCCTGGTTTGCAAGAGAATCTGTGGATAAATCACATTCAACACAGGGGCTTACTTATTTTCAAATTGCGAAAAAGCCTTTTTTGTCAACCTCAGTCCCATACAATATTGTAGCCTGTAACTCCGTATTCTCAATAACATTGCCCTTTTACAATGTGAATACTGAGAAAAGTATTTATAACATGCTTCCCTTATTCCTCAGATTCCCCAGTCAAATTTCCACTATTGTCTTCGATTGGCCTGAACCTTACCCTCGTCATTCTTTTATTCCTGATATACTTGTGGAATGCCTTGTGGCTTTCCTTGATCCTATCCGCCAACAGCCTCTTTTGTCCCCTTCTAGTACTTCTTGCTCTTCTCTCTTTAGATCTGTTCTGGCTAACTTCTAACTCTCTAGCTCACTATCCACCGTGACAACATATTACTCTCGCTCCTGTTGAGAATGGTCTTTGATATCCTTTCTATCTCGCTGGAGCAATTCGGAGGCCTATAGAACCCTGCCAACAAATGACCTCTCCTTTCTTGTTTCTAATGTCATCCCAAATTATTTCAGTCATTGAGTCCCCAACCGATCTCTCAGCTGCTGCCGTGCTTTCCCTGATTAAAAATGCCACACATCTCTGTTCTTTCTGACACTTCTAAATCCCGGAGTCTAAAACAATTATTCCTGCCCCTCCTCGAATCATGTTTCTGAAATGATCACCAGATTGAAAGTTCAGGGACCAACCCATGCTGTGAGGTCACCCACCTTATTCCGGAGCAAGAGTGAGGTTTTGCACATCGGTTAAAAAAAAGAATTCAGGGACGGATTATTTTCTAATCGGTAAGAAATTTCGGAAAGCCAAAGTACAAATCGATCTGCGAGTGCTACTCTTGGTTTCTCTAAAGGTTGACTTGCAGGTTGAGTCCGTGGTTAAGAAAGCAAATGTAATGTTGTCATTCATCTGAAGAGAGTTGGACTGTATAAGGAGGGATGTGCTACTAAGAATTTATAAAGCTCTGGTTAGGACACATTTAGAATTGTGCATCCAGTTTTGGGCCCACACCTCAGGAAGGAGGGACTGGCACTGGAGCATGTCCAGCAGAGTTTCACACGGATGATCCGTGAATGGCAGGCCGTACATATGATGATGTCTGAGGATCCTGGGAATGTATTCATTGGAGTTTAGAATGTTGAGGCGTGATCTAATAGAAACTTACAAAATAATGCATGGTTTAGAAAGGGTGGAAGCTGGTAATTTGTTTGTCAGGCGGGAATACTAGGCACAGTGGGCACAGCCTGAGGATTAAAGAGGTTCAATTTAAAACGGAGATGAAGAGACATTTCGTCAGCCAGAGAGTGGCGGACCTGTGAAATTCATTTCCACGGAGCACAGTGGAGACCGGGATATTAAATGTCTTCAGGGTAGAATTTGATAAATTCTTAATCTTGCAAGGAATTAAGGGATTGGCGAGAGTGCGGGAAATGCCCATCAGCCATGGCTGAATGGTGTCGTGTACTGAATGGGTCGAATAACCTTACTTTCATCCCTATGTCTTATGGACTTATGAATGCTCCTGCCATTGAATTACACACGTTTCAAACCAACTTGCGGGTTGCCTGTAACCTCTCACAACCTTGTAAATCTATCCCAGACCTCACTACCCTCAACCTCCTGTCTGCTGCAACAACAATTGAAGTTCCCATCCGACTTTTGCATTGGATTATCTTCCCCCCTCCAGCCCCCAGGGAGCAGAAGCAATTTTCTCACCCAGCATATTGATACCGCTCTAGTTCAGATGAGACCATCCTGTTTGTAGATAATCGACCATTCCCAGAAAGAGCTCCAATTATCCAAGAATCCAAAACTCTTCCAGCTGAACCATTCCTGCAGCCACGTGTTCAAATCCATTCTCTCCCCAGTCCTTGCTTCGCTAACATGTGCCACGGGCAACAAACTAGAGATAATAACTCTGTTTGTTCCATCTCTCAGCTTACAACCTAGCTCCCTGAACTTTTAGAACATAGAACATAGAAGAATACAGCGCAGTACAGGCCCTTCGGCCCTCGATGTTGCGCCGATCCAAGCCCACCTAACCTACACTAGCCCACTATCCTCCATATGCCTATCCAATGCCCGCTTAAATGCCCATAATGAGGGAGAGTCCACCACTGCTACTGGCAGGGCATTCCATGAACTCACGACTCGCTGAGTAAAGAACCTACCCCTAACATCTGTCCTATACCTACCCCTCCCCCCTTAATTTAAAGCTATGCCCCCTTGTAATAGCTGACTCCATACGAGGAAAAAGATTCTCACTGTCGACCCTATCTAAACCCCTAATCATCTTATACACCTCTATCAAGTCACCCCAAAACCTTCTTTTCTCCAATGAAAACAACCCCAAGTGCCTCAGCCTCTCCTCATACGATCTTTCTACCATACCAGGCAACATCCTGTTAAACCTCCTCTGCACCCGTTCCAGTGCCTCCACATCCTTCCTATAGTATGGCGACCAAAACTGCACACAATACTCCAGATGTGGCCGCACCAGAGTCTTATACAACTGCAACATAACCTCAGTACACCGGAACTCAATTCCTCTACCAATAAAAGCCAGTACGCCATATGCCTTCTTCACCGCACTATTTACCTGGGTGGCAACTTTCAAAGATTTGTGTACATGGACACCAAGAGCCCTCTGCTCATCCACACTACCAAGTATCCGACCGTTAGCCCAGTACCCCATCTTTTTATTACTCTTACCAAAGTGAATCACCTCCCACTTAGCTACATTGAACTCCATTTGCCACTTTTCTGCCCAGGTCTGCAGCTTATCTATATCCCGCTGTAACCTGCCACATCTTTCCTCACTGTCTACAACTCCTCCGACTTTCGTATCATCCGCAAACTTGCTCACCCAACTTTCTAACCCCTCCTCCAGGTCATTTATAAAAATGACAAACAGCAATGGTCCCAAAACAGATCCTTGCGGAACACCGCTAGTGACGGCACTCCAAGATGAACCTTTGCCATCAACTACTACCCTCTGTCTTCTTCCAGCCAGCCAACTCCTAATCCAAACCTCAAACTCACCCTCAATGCCATACCTCCGCATTTTTTGCAGTAGTCTACCATGGGGAACCTCATCAAACGCCTTACTAAAATCCATATACACCACATCTACTGCTTTCCCCTCGTCCACCTCCTTAGTCACCTTCTCAAAGAATTCAATAAGGTTTGTGAGGCACGACCTGCCCTTCACACAACCATGCTGACTATCCTTGATCACATTATTCCTATCCAGATGTTCATAAATCCTATCCCTTACAATTCTGTCTAAGATTTTGCCCACAACAGAAGTGAGACTCACCGACCTATAGTTACTAGGGTTATCCCTACTCCCCTTCTTGAACAAGGGAACCACATTTGCTAGCCTCCAATCTTCTGGCACTACTCCTGTAGACAACGAGGACATAAGAATCAAGGCCAATGACTCTGCAATCTCCTCCCTTGCTTCCCAGAGAATCCTAGGATAAATGCCATCAGGCCCAGGGGACTTATCTATTTTCACCCTTTCCAGAATTTCCAACACCTCTTCTCTACATACCTCAAAGCCATCCATTCTACTTAATAGTAACTCAGTACTCACATTGACAACAATGTCCTGTTCCTGATTGAATACTGACGAAAAGTATTCATTCAGTGTCTCCCCAATCTCTTCAGCCTCCACACGCAACTTCCCACTACTATCCTTGACTGGACCTATTCCAACCCTAGTCATTCTTTTATTCCTGACATACCTATAGAAAGCCTTAGGGTTTTCCCTAATCCTACCAACTAAGGACCTTTCATGCCCCTTCCTTGCTGCTCTTAGCTCTCTCTTCAGGTCCTTCCTGGCTACCTTATAACTCTCAATCGCCCCAATTGAACCTTCACTCCTCATCTTTACATAGGCCGCCCTCTTCCATTTAACAAGGGATTCCAATTCCTTATTAAACCACGGCTCCCTCACACGACCCTTTCCTCCCTGCCTGACGGGCACATACTTATCAAGGACACTCAATAGTTGCTCCTTGAACAAGCTCCACATATCAATTACCCCCTTGCCTTGAAGCTTACTTTTCCAGGCCACACATCCTAAGTCATGCCTCACAGCATCATAATTTCCCTGCCCCCATCTATAACTCTTGCCCTGTAGTGCACACTTATCGCTCTCCATCACTAGAGTAAAGGTCACCGAATTGTGGTCACTGTCCCCAAAGTGCTCACCTACCTCTAATTCTAACACCTGGCCTGGTTCATTACCCAGAACCAAATCCAGTATGGCTTCACCTCTTGTTGGCCTATCTACATATTGTGTCAAGAAACCCTCCTGCACACATTGGACAAACACTGACCCATCTAACGAACTTGAGCTATAGCTTTCCCAATAAATATTTTGCCTTAGGTCCTTACCTATCTTCCTAACTCTTCCGTTGGTGACAACTTAGACAACGACTTGGGTATGCTTCCATTACCCGTCAAGGATAACGATAACATGATCAGAAACATCACAAACCTTGGCACCTGGGAGAAAACAAACCAATCGTGAGTCACTCTAGTTCCCACAAAAGCTGCTTTCTGTCCTCCTGACTATGGACTCTCCAATGACTAAATCTCTGCTCCGCTTCCCCTTCCCCTCTGAGCAGCAGGGACAGTCTCTCCACCAGCGATCTATTCCCCATTACCTACCCCTGTTGCGTCTTTCCCCCAACATTATCCAAAACGGGATACTTGTTGCTGAGGCGTACCACCACAAAAAATCCCTGCACTGCCTAATGGTCCCTTTCCCTACCCCTGACGGTAATCTATTCACCTTCTTCATGTGGCTGTAGAGTAACTACCTCCCTGTAACTCCTCAAATTAACTGTCTCTGCCTTCTGAAAGACCCGACGTTCATCCAGATCCAGCTGCAGCTCCCGAACTTTGTTCTCGAGGCAGTGGATTTGGGTGTATTTCTCACTGATGAAGTCAGCAATGAGCGTGAAGTGACTTAATTAACAAACGTGCAGAAATCCTTTGAACCATCCTTGTTGTGTAAGAATGATCATTTTCTCCCCACTTCAATACACAGCGTAAAAAAAAAATATTTATTTTAAATTACATTGTATTCCAACAGACCAACTGTCTTGCTCTCGGTTCAGCCGGCTAAAAGAGCGACACATATACTGTGTAATTTTCTGAGTTTAGTTTAACAAGCTCTTTGGGTTTCACAAAAAAGAGGTCTGGATTTTTAAGTGTGACTGAAATCAACTGAGTTTCACAAAAAAAAGACATCTGGATTTTTAGCTTTGACTGTAAGTGGAATAAAAAATCCTATTAACAAACTCACGTGTTGACGTGTTGATAGCAGCCCCACATCGATGAGTAATGTCTCTCAGGGACTTCTCTCTCTGCTCCATATAAGGATTCGTGGCTTAACTGCACAGAATAATCCTCCACCAACTGACGGGAAAGCGTCATGAATTTCAATGATTTCTATCCATATTTTCTTGAAGGATACGGCATCCATTTATCATGGGTTAATGGAGCCTTTTACATCCAAGGTATATTTCAGGATTTTGAGAGGATATACTACCCACTACTTGCTGTCATCAGTGTCCCCCGGAAGTGCTAAGCGTCCTTATCATTTTTCTAAACCGTGTTGTACTCTTCACTCAAGGTCCTGAAACGATTCCTGATCGACGTTTGCTCGTAGATCGATTGTTGATTCCTCCTTACTCCCCTTGGTATATATGGTGAACTGTAAAGCAATATTAGTCCAGTCTACCTTACATTGTCGACATAGTGACTACTGGAGCGAGTTGGATTGATTCGCTGCTTCTTATTCTCGTGCATACGGATCTATTTATCTATGAACAAATGAGGAAGGTCACCTGCAGTCCTCTGCAGTAGGTTGGCGATATTTGTTTGATAGACCATGAATAATGTGTCCAAAATCCTGCGTCTGTAGATCCATTGTATTTAATATAAGATGAGAGCATAGCAGGATAGAGACACATACACACACAATCTCTCCACAGAATCTCACTTTTACCAAAATGCATACACCCACTATCACTCACATACAATCTTTCAGATTCTTTCCCAAATGCACATAAACATTCACTCTCACTTTCTCGCTGTATCTATTACAGACGTGCACACGTACACACATACACAGACACACACAGACATACAGATACACACACACATTCACACCACAATCTATGACAAACACGCATATATTCTGACAGTCGCACCCGCACACACTCGCAAAATACGCCCCATGTCGAAAAGGGTGGTGCTGGAAAAGCACAGTGGAGTGGCAGCATCCCAGGAGGAGGAGAGATGACGTTTAGAGCATCAGGCCATCATCAGCAATGAGGGGGTGGGACAAGGGGCCTGAGGGATAAATGGGATTTGCAGGGAAAGATAACTGAGAATGCGATTTTTAAATTGAGTTTGGCAATGATGGAGATTGTTTGGAAAAGAGGGCGGAGCGGAGAGGTGAAGAAAAATGGAGAGTTAGGACAGTTCATGAGGGCGGAGCTGATTTTGAAGGTTGGCTGTGGAATAGGGTGGGGAGTGGGGTGGGAGGGAAGTAAAGAACCTGGTGAAATGTACATTGATCCGGTGCATTCGGAGGATCCCATGGGCGGAGGATAAGGTATTCTTCCTCCAGGCGTCGCGAGACGAGAGTCTGGCAGTGGAGGAGATCCAGGACTCGCATGTTCTTGACTGTTAAGACGGGAGGTAAAGTGTTCTGCCACAGGGCGTTGGGATTATTTACTCCATGTTACCGATAGATGATCTCAGAAACGTTCCACAAGTAGCCTTCCAGTCACCCAATTTCGAGGAGATCACACCAAAAGCAATGACAACAGTAGATGACGTGTGCAGAAGCAACGCTAAATCTCTGTGCAAATGCGAAAGGATCGTTTTGGAACATGGATGGAGGTGAGTTTGAAGGTGTCTCTGCAAGTTCTGTCATTCAGTGATGTGAAAGAAAGGGGCCAGGAGTGAATAATGTGGTGGTGGAGGCCGTGGACCTAACGAGGGAGTCACAGTGGTTGCTGCGAAAGGCAGATAGCAGTGGAAAGAGAAATATATCCCAAGTGGCAGACATGACTGAGGGTGTTAAGTTGTACCTCGAGGTTGGTGTGGTGCAAGTTGAGGAGCGGGGAATTCTGACCTTGTTGCAATTGAAGGGTTAGGGTTTAAGGGAAGAGGTGAGCGAAATGGAGGAGATGCACTGGAGAGAGTTTTCGGCTCGGGGGAGAGGAATTTGCAGACCTTGAAGATGGAGGCCATCTGGGAATTTCTTTGGTGGCTTAGATGCGGCAGATAAATTGTACTGAATGGATCGAGCTTTCACAGATGCCAAGGTGGGAGGAGGTGCTGTGCAGGTAGCTGTGGGAGGCAGTGGGATTCAATTCGATATCAGTGTTGGGTCTGTCACCGGAAAAGAAGACGGACAGGAAGTGGAGGGAGGTGCCCGAGATGGTCTCGGTATATTTGAGGTCAGGGTAGAAGGTATTGGTGAGGCTAATGAATTGTTCATGCTGCTCTCGGGAGCGGGAGATGTCGCCGATACATTCTTGATGAAGCGGTGAAAATGGTGGAGATTGGAACCCATGCAGGTGGCCAGGATTAACTCTTTTCACTGCAGGAAGTGAGATGATTGGAAGAAGGTTTTGTTGAGGGTGAGGTCCAGTTTAGCAAATCGGACGATCGTGTCAGTGGAACTGTACCATTTGGGTCATCGGATGAGGACGAACTTGAGGGCTTGCAGGCCTTATTTATGGCAGAAGAATATGAAGGGGGTCTACATATCCATGGTGAAGATGAGGCTTGGGAGCCAGATAAATGAATGTCATGGACGAGGTGGATGGATTGGGTGACAGCCCGAACATATGCGGGGAGAACCTAGACCAAGCTGGACAGGAGAGTGCCGAGGTATGGATTAGCATTAGGTCAACCAGGGTAGTCAGGTTTGTGAATTTTAGGTCGTGGATAGAACAGGGCAATGCGATGTTGCCGGCTGAGGTTTGAGGCTGTGGATGGGAGATCCCCGAGGTGATGAGTTTGTGGGCGGTCTAGATGATGATAGTTTGGTGTTGGAGGGTGAGCGCGTGGTTAAGTGGGCAGCAGGAAAATGCGTCCCTGAGTTGATGCCAATCTTCAGAGTTGTGGAGATTAGTGCAGCAACCTGCCACTGTGCCCGCTTTGTCAACTGGTTTGGTGAGTAGCGATAGACAACAGTATTGTTCCCAGCAGTGCCTGCCTCTTCCTCGAGTAAGGGGAACAGTGCATCTTCGCAGCTGCACCGGCACCATTCCTAAACATTTCCCCCGCTATATTGATGATTGTATCAGCGCCATCTCGTGCTACAACGAGGTGTTTGAACAGTACAAAAATTTTAATAAGACTTTATACCCTGACCACAAATTCACCTGGACCATTTCGCTCACCTCCCTCTTTTCTGTACCTCTCTATTTCCGTTTCTGGCGCCAGACTTAACACAGAAAGTAATTTCCCGTCTCACTTGGTCGACGACAGCCGTCAGCACATCTCTTTTTCTGCACATATGCCCTTGAAGTGCACCCACCCAATCACAGCAAGCACAGACCGCACCCCCCCCCCCCCCCACCCCCAGCTCCTCACCTTCTACACCACCAACCACCAGATACAACGCATCATCCTCGGCTATTTATACCATCTACAAACAGACCATGCCACCAGAGATATATTTCCCGTCCAACCCGACTTGCGTTCCGCAGAGACCATTTGCTCCGGACTCCCTTGTTCGGTCCACAGCCCACAGCAACCCACAATCCACTCCCAGCATCATCCCTTGCCAACGTACGACATACAAAACCTCCGCCGACTCACCACTGTCCAAGTCACAAAGGGTCCTTCCATAACCGAAAGTAATTTAACTTCACTTCCACACACATCTTCTACTGTGTCTGTTGCTCTCACTGTGCACTCCTCCAATTAAAGGAGCTAGGGCACTTACTTGCAGAACGTTTCGGAGATCATCTCCGAGACACACGCACAAAGTCCCCATCGCCCTGTGGCCAAATACTTTAACTCCCCTTCCCAATCCGCCAAATGCATGCACATCCTGAGCCGTTTCCACATCCAACATCTAGCCACCCAACAACTGGATGAATAATGCCGCATCTTCCGCCTTTGATCTTTGCAACCACATGGGATCAATGCAGGTTTCTTCAGTTTCTTCATTCGCCACCACCCCTCTTGTTCCAACTTCTTCCAGAGCCAACATTCCGACTCGACACCACCCTCTGGAATTGTCTAAACTGTCCATCTTCGTTCCCACAAATCCCTTCCACCCTCCTTTCCGACCAATCACCATAATCCCTCACCTCCATCTACCTATCGCATTCTCGGCTAACTTCCCCACCGTCCAAACCCTCCCATTGATCTCTCAACCCATTGGCCTATCCCCTGATTGCTGATGAGAGCTTCTGCTCGAAATGTCGATTCTACTGCTACTTGGATGCTCCCTGACAGGCTGTGCATCCCCAACACCACATTTTCGACACTTTCTCCGATAACGTTATTTTAACTAATTACCTAAATCAGAGTGGAGAATGCGAATTTGGAAGGTATTTGTTGATTATTCTGCAATGTGATTTCTGAATGGGAAACATAGTGCACCACTGATGGATAGAGTGAAAGTTGATGATTGCAGTTTCTTCCCTCATCAAACCTTGTGTCTTATATCAAAGTTTCCATTTCCACAGTTAATATAGTGACGATTGTGATCCTGTTCCGTGGGAAGTGTGGACTCTCCAGGTGTGTCACTCTCTATCTGATGGCCATGGCAATGGCAGATTTACTGGTGGTCATCCTTGACCTGATATTAAGACATATTCCGATTGTTTATTCAGACGTCTTTATTTTCTTGGAGGTTATAGATGTGTGCAACATTCATGCTGTCCTGCTTTATGCAGCATCCGATTGCTCAGTCTGGTTCACCGTCACATTCTCCTTCGACCGCTGGGTGGCCATTCGCTGCCAGAAGTTGAAAACTAAGTATTGTAGTGAGAAGACAGCGGCGGTTGTTCTCGGAATAGTGACTGTACTCAGCTGCTTAAATAATATCAGCTGGTATTTTATGTATAACGGTAATTATGGTTTATCTAATCATCCTATGTTTTGTGGTATAGAATTGAGTGATGATAATTTAGAGTTATGGGCCATAATTGAAATTGTTCACTACATTCTCACACCCTGTCTCCCATTCTTCCTGATTCTGCTACTCAACATTTTCACTGTCAGACATACTGTAGTGAGCAGCAGAGCCCGCAGGAGACTCCGGGCTCAGAGCAATGGGGAGGGTCCTAGAGACGTGGAGATGGAGAACAGGAGAAAATCAATTGTTCTTCTGTTTATGATTTCTGGCAACTTCATCCTGCTGTGGGCAGTGTTTGCCGTGAATGCAATGCTTGAACGAATGGATAATCTGGGCTATTTCATTTAAGTGCCCGAATATGTCCTAGAATTAGGATTTATTCTCCAGCTCCTGAGTTGATGCACAAACACTGGAATCTACGTCGTGACACAGAATAGGTTCAGAGGACAATTCAAGAATTTGGTGATATATCCCTTCAGTCTGATCACTCATTTAATCAAACGGCAAGATTAACTCCTGCTCTTGGTTCCCATGACACGCCCTACTTCACAACGACGATTTAGACTAATTGACATACGATATTCCAAATATAATCCGACTAGAGCCTTGCACAGCAGTAGCAGAATATCCATGGATTTTCATTCCAGCACTGTCAAAATGGATGGCTTCCTTCCCTCCAAGTGAACCTGCAAACCAAACTATAGAAACCCCGAAACAGGACTCACAAATCACTCATGGCTTCAAAATTCTGAATTCCTCTCTAATTGAGAAAACAATCTATGCCCCTTCTCCTTGCAATCATATTGCATCTCGTTCTATTTTTTATCCATATTGTATTCCATTTTAACATTACAGTTGACTGTCTTGATGCGAAAGCTTGCAAAATAATATGGCTATTCGATGTTGATTGACACAACGATTAAAAATAGATATGGATAAAAATCTGTTGTGGTTTTTAGACAATCATTTGACATAAATATTAAAATATTGTCTTCAGCCACTTCCTTTCAGACCAACTCGCCCTCCTATCGAACGCTTCCCAATTTAAAGTATAGTTTACACATCTAAACATCTTATGAACATTCGTAACCTCGCATTTTATGTCCTTGTTTTCGATCAGTCACTTCATTCTCCACTCTCTTCGTCTGCCCTAGTCCTTCAGCATCCTCCCCAGCTTGTTAACAGTCCTACCAGACCGCAAACTATATGATTGAACTCTTAGAACTTTTCCAAAATTTCGTTCCCCTCAGTCTACACTCTCGTCATCTCTTGGCCAAAATGCACAGTTCAAAGGCAATTTCCTTTACTTCATATCCCTTAAATCTTTGCGTGAAGCAAAAATCATTCACGGAGACTTAAAATTAATAATTGACGCAGCAACCTCTGCCATTTCTGCAAATGTTCCAAATATTTCGCACCCTTTGCGTGGAACAGCTCTTTCGAAATCTCACTTGCACAGTCACGTCCTAAATCGCAGAACATGCCCCCAGTTCTAAAGCCCCCAATGTGTGGATAGACCATCTCTTTAAATAAATTAGAGTGGTGCTGGAGAAGCACTGCATGTCAGGCAGCATCCGAGGAGCAGGAAAATCGAAGTTTCAGGCAAAAGCCCTTAAACAGGAATAGAGGCAGGCTGTCTGCAGAGTGGAGAGGTCAATGTGAGGGGGTGGGGGTGGGTAGAATGTAGCATAGATTACAATTGGTGATTGGGGTCAGAGAGGAGGGTGATAGGTCAGAGAGGAGGGTGGGGGAAGTTAGCAAAGAGTACAATGGGGGAATGGAGTGGGGATGAAGGTGATAGGTCATAGAGGAGGGTGGGGTGGATAGGTGGAAAGGAAGATTCTTCATGTCACTCCAGTTCCAGCCTCTAGCTCAGCACTGCCCCATGACCTGTCCTACCTGACTTTCTTCCTTTCCACCTATCCACTCTACCCACCTCTCCGACGTATTACCTTCATCCCCAACCCATTCATGCATTGTGTTCTTTGCGAAAGGTCCCAACCCTCTTCTCTGAACTATCACCTCCATCCCCACCCCCATTCACCTATTGTACTATATGCTACTTTCTCCACACCCCACCCCCTCACATTTGTCTTTCCATTCTGCAGGCACCCTTCTTCTATTCCTCATGAAGGGCTTTTGCTCGATACGTCGATTTTCCTGCTCCTCGAATGCTGCCTGACCTGCTCTGCTTTTGCAGCACCACTCTAATCAATATAAGAATTAAAAAGGGAAGTTAACTGAGGAGATATTTTGAGATGTGTTGGAAATCATGAGAGTATGACGACTACCATTAGAGTACTTTACCTGAATTCGTAATCAGGTCAATGAATTAACAGCACAACTCATTTCGAATGAATATATTTTAGTAGACATTATGGAGACATGGTTACAGAATGGCCATGACTGAGAGTTAATTCTCCAGCGTTTCAGAGTAGTTGGAACGACCGACAGAAAGGTAAAGGAAGTGGTGTAGCTCTGATATTCAGGGACAACATCAGAATACGTTTGAATTCATTTGGGTGGCAATTAGAAATTCGAAGACAAAAAAACTCACTGATATGCACAGTCAAAAGGACACAAAATAATGTGGTCACACGGGAGAGGGCAAAAAAATAAAAAAAATACTAATTCCTGCAAAATGACACGGCAACTATCACGGGGGATTTTAATCTCATTTGATTGTTCGAACCAGCTCTGTCTGGGCCGCTTTGTGGACGGGTTATGTTGAGTGCATCCGAGATAGTAACTTTGAGAAGAATGCAATGAAACCGAAGAAGGAGCAAACAATCCTTGGTGATGCCCTGTGTAATGAGACAGAAATAGCTAATGACCCCATAGTTAGGGATCCTCTTGGAAAGAGCAAACACAGTATCTTTGAATTCAGAACACAGATGGACATGTGAAGGTAAAAGCCAAAAGCAGAGTTCTGTGCTTAAACAACAGAGACTACAATATACTGAGGGGGAACTGGGCTAAAGTAGATTGGAAACAAATATTTTATGGTGGGTCAGTTGACTTGCAGTGGAAGACTTTTAATGCAACTTTCCAAAGATTTTAGGAAAAGTATACTCAGTGAAAATGAAGGACTGTAAGAAAATGGATAATCTTTCACGGTGTTTTTCGAAAAAAAAAGTATTCTACCCAATTGGAACAGAAGGCATACAAATTGGTCAAGTATAGTAGGAAAATAGAAGATTTGGAATAATAAATTAAAGGTCACCAGAAACTCACAAGCGTCGTTATAAAGAAAAGGATCAAAGAACACGAGAAAAAAATGACGAGCACAAGCTATAAAGATGGAAAGCAAAAACGTCTATAAAATATAAAACAAAAAGAGTTGCTAAAATAAACGTTGATCCTTTGCAGGATGAGAAGGGGCATTTAGTTAGAAGGTAGGATGACTTGGCTCAGGCATCGAATATGTATTTTTCATCGGTCATCACAGTGTCCAACATTAAGAACATGCCAATAATTCACAAAGTGATGAAGTTAGATGACTACATGGAAACAATCATTATTCGTGTACTGTGAGACATGCTAAAGGAACTCAGGTAGAGAGGTCTCGTGGCCCTGGTGGAATGCATCCCAGAGACGTAAAAGAGATGGCGGGAGAACTGGAAAGTGCACTTGTATAATTTTCCAAAATGCGCTGGACTCTGGGGCAGATCTAGTAGATTGGAAAAGAGCATGTGTTTCACCACTGTTTAAAAAGGAAATTAGACAAAAGATGTATTAGGCAATCGAACGGTTAGCTTAGTCTTTGTCATGGGAAGATGTTTCAGTCTATTATACAGGAAGAAATAGCAAGCATTTTGATCGAAATTCTCCAGTTGAGTGGACGCAGCATGTATACATGAAAGATAGGTCATAGCTAACAAGTCTTTGGAATTCTATGAAGACATGCTGAGCGAGGTGGACAGCGGTGATCCAGTGGATCTGGTGTAGCTAGATTTCCAAAAGACTAGGACAACGTGCCACACAAAGGCTGCTGCATAACATAAAGATGCATGGTGTTACGGGTTAATTATTAGAAAGGCTAGAGAACTGGTTGACTAACAGGAAACAAAGAGCGGTGATAAATAATTGACAGACTAGTTGGCAATATGTAACTTGTGGTGTGCCTCAGCCAGTAATGTTGGGACTGAAATTATTTACAATTTATATAGATGATTTGGAGTTGGGGACCACTTTGACTGTGTCAAGATTGTAGGTGGAACTGAAATGAGTGACCGATCAAAGTGCACAGAGGACTTTGAAACCTTGCAGAGGAACTTAGATGCTTTAAGTGAATGACCAAAGCCGTGGCAGGTGGCATACAATGTCAATAAACGGCAAGTCCTACACTTTGTTAAGAGTAACAGTAAAAAAAGATGATTGTTTAAATTGAAAAATGTTGCAGCACGCTGTGTTCAGAGGGGCCCGGATGTACTTTTACATGAATCACAGAGCCGTTGGTCTGCAGGCAGAAGAAGGAATTCGGAAGGGAAATGAAATTTTGCCTTTCATTGCTGAAGGGATTGTGTTTTAAAGCAGGGACTTCTTGTTGCATCTGGAAAGGCGTCGTTAAGGGCACAACTGGAATACTGCTTGCAGTTTCGGTTTCCATACATGAGAAAGGATGTACAATCACTAGAGGGGCTGCAGTGGAGGTACACGAGGTTAATTGGGGAAGTGAGGGTGGCCGACTTATGTGGATACACTGAGTAGACTGGCATTGTATTCATTCGATTATTGAAGAATGAGTAGTGATCTCACTCAAACAAATACAACTATGAAGGGAACAGATCAGATCGAAGCAGAGAGGATGTTTCCATAGGCAGTTGAAACGAGGACAGGAGGGAATAGCATTAAAATCATGGGGAGCATAGTTAGCCCGGAATTGGAAAGGAACTTCTTCATCCAGAGGGTTCTATATCTGTGGAAATCCTTGCGCAGTGAAGTATTGATGCCATTTTTGTAAACTTTTTAAAAGGTAAGACAGGTTTTTAATCAAGGAAGGAACTAAGGGTGATGATGACAGTGCGGCTAAGTGGAGCTGAATCCACGAAAAGATCAGCAACAGTTTTATGAATGGCAGAGCACGCTCCAAGCGCCAGATGACCTACTTCTGCTCGTAGTTTTCATGTTGTTAGATTAGTTTCCCTACAGCGTGGAAACAGGCCCTTCGTCCCAACAAGTCCACATCAACCCTCCAAAGAGTAACCCACACACACCCATTTCCCTCTGACTAGTGCACCTTACACTGGGCAATGTAGTATGGCCAATTCACCTGATCTGCAGATCCTTGTGACTGTGGGCAGAAACCGGAGCACCCGGAGGAAACCCACGCCGAGACGGGGAGGCTAGAATCGAACCCGTGTCCCTGATGCGGTGAGGCACCAGTGCAAACCACTGACGCACCATGCCGTGTTTACATGTGCACAATATTCTGAAAGCAAAGTCAAGGAGGTGGAGTTCCTTTCATGATCAAGCATGAAATGACAGCTGCACTCAGAAAAGAAACTGGCATGAAGGATCAGAATATTGAATTATTTCAAGTGGAAATTAAAATCAAGGGAGGAACTTTAAACATGGACAGATTGAATATTGAACTTGGAGGATGCCATTCAGCCTTTCCAGCCTGCTCAGTCATCCATCACTATTATGACTGATGGTACAACTCAATAGCCTAACCGTGATTTCTCCCCATAACGTTTGATAACAAGACGGCCTCAAGTGCTGTACCCAGCCTCTTCTTGACCACATTTCATGCTTCCTGTAGTAATGATTTACACAGGTTTACCCTGTATTTACGTCCTAAATTGTCCACCCGAATCCTCATACAGTGACCCCTGATTCTGGACGTCCCAACCATCAGGAACATCGTCTCTGCATCTACACTGTCTATTCTTCTTAGACTGTTCTTCGTCTATATGAGATCCTCGCTCATTCATCCGAACTCAACGAAAAAGAAACATAACTGAGTAAATGTCTGCTCATACGTTAGTCCCACCATCCCCGGAATCACTCTGGTAAAACTTCACTTCACTCCCACGAGAGCAAGAGCATCCATCGTCAAAAAAGCAGACAACCTTTCGATGTGACCACACCAAGGCCTTATATAACAGCCACAAAACATCCCGGTCCCTGCACTCGCAGTGAAGGCCAACATAATATTTGCCTTGTTTACCGTCTGTTGCACGGATGCACAAGAAGTCCAAAGTCCCACTGCACACTTGCTTCCCCCCAATTCGCAGCCATTCAGTTCGTAATCTGCCGTCTTGTTTTTGCATTCGAAGTGAATATCCTCAAATTTCTGCCAATTTCATAACATCTGCCATTGCTTTGCCCACTCAGCAGATCTGTTCACAACTTGCTGATGGATCTCTGCATCTTCGAAACATTTTACCATCCCATCGAATGTGATACTGCCTGCTAGATTTGAGATGTTACATTTTGTTCCCTCAATCAAATCATTAACATATATTGTTTATAGCTTCGATACTAGAACGAATCATTCTGACACCATACCAGTTATTCTCTACCAAATGAAAAAGAAATATTAATTCCTCTTCTTTGCTTGCTCTCTGCCAAACAGTTTTCTATTCAGGAACTATGTCAAACCCATGTGCGTTACTCTTGTACTATAATCTCTTATGTGCGGCTTTCTCAAACATTTTGTGAAATTCCAAATAGACCACATCGACTTGCTCACTTTTGCCAACTCTACGGTTGCATCTTCAAAAAATGTCAGAGTAATGTATATGCCCCCGTTCAATCCTTCCATAATAGGGCAAACAGAAAAATAATGAGGGATTGTGAGAAGGGTGCAACAATAATTATGTGTGACGTGAACACGCGAATTGTTTGAATTAATGAATTAGGTAAGGGAACCTTGATGAAAGTCTCATGCAATGTTTGAGAAATGGTTGATTATAGCAGTATGCTGCAGAGCCAGAATGCGAACAGGTTGTTTTAGATTTGATAACAACTAGCGATCCTTAACTAGTCTTTCAGTGAAAGATGCGCTTGAAAGGAGTGACCACAATCTGTCAGAGAAGACATTCTTTTGAAGGAGTGAAGAAAGCGTCTCATTCAAGAGGCAAAGCTTTGGACAACGTAATTATTCAGGCCTAAGGAATGAGTTGGCTCAGCTTGGCTTTGGCAAACAATATTAAAGTGTAGAACTTGAGAGCAACTATGGCAGCATAGTAGAGAGATGCGACATATCGCAGCATTAAAAACCTTGGTCTCAAAAACTGCAGGAACTACAGAGTACGTTGGTGAAATTACAATAACTCGGGAGAAAATATTCAGTGAACTGTTGAGTGTAAATATAGTTAAGTCCCCAGGATTGATGGTTTGCATTGCAGGTAATTGAAAGAAGTGACAGGGGATATGCTGATTGTATTCGTCATGATTTTACAACATACTCTGGATAGTGGACAGTTATCGGTAGATTGGAAACAGAATAGCATGACACCCCTATTCAAAAGAGGACATACACAAAAAGTGGTGCATATAGATCAATTCGTTTCGCGTCTGTCGTGTGAAAGTTGATAGAGTTGATCAGAAAGGAAGGAATAACTAAACACCAGGATCAACGAAGTGTCAGCATGGCTTCATGAAGGGGAAGTTGTATTTGGAACATTTGCTGAGGTCCTTTAATGATGTAACCTGCAAGGTGAATGATGGGAATGCAATGGACACAATATTCCTTGACTTCCAGGTGGTGGTTGACAAAGTGCAGTATATTAGACTGATCGAGGAGGTTAGCTCACAGGAGTTAAAGGGTGGAGAATTGGTTGGCATAGAGTATTAGCTGCCTGATGGAATGCAGAGTTAAATGCGGCATTCTGTGCTTGGTGAACGGTAATTATTGGGCTTGTTCAGTAATTATTGATTCTCTTGTCGAACCTCAACTATGTATATTCTGCATAAAATGACCAGGACATGAATTCCTTGCATTTAATGTAAAAATATGCAATTATTAGAAGTAAAGACAGGTTGTTATACTTTTTTCAAGCTTTGGTAAGACCACACCTGGAATATTGTTTCTAGTTTTGGTCTCCTCACTGGAGGGAGGGTATGTTGGCACTGCATGCAATTCAGAGGATGTTCCTCAGGCTATTTTCCGGTCTTGAACGGGCTGTCATAGTATCAGTATTTAAAAGACTTGAACTTCTACTCGCTGCAGTTCAGAAGAATGAGAGCAGGTCCGAACTGGGTTAAACAAATACGAAAGCCCATTTGTTAGCTGAGGTTGTTTATCAAGTGATCTCGCTTGTAGGACAGTCTCAAACAAAATTTCATTGAGGGAGAGAATGAGAGGAGGCAGATTCAAAATTGAGATGAGGAGAAACTAATTCTCTCAGAGAGTTCTGAATCTGTGGCACTCACTGAAATAGTTCAGTGGTGGCATAATCAACTGACGAATTCAAGAGACGAATAAATGTGCTTCCTATGAAAGTTATCAGAAAATGAGATAGGTAAAATATAGGATACTGGAGTTGAGATCAGTAAACGTTCAGTCATGATCATGTTCTCTGGTGGAGCGGGTACTGAGGAATTGAGTTGCCTACTCCCACTTCGAAATATTCTTTTCCAGTTTTTCAATTTCAGCCCAGGCCAGCGACCAGTTATTAACTTGGCTTCCTTTCACTTTCTGCCATTTTCCAACTGATGACGTGGACGTGGAACTAATGTATTTAGTTTCGCAGTTGTTACAGACCAGGCCCGACACCGTCAAAACAATTTTATGCAGGTATCCCAGACGTTAAGTTTGCTATTTGTCTCAGGTAAATGTATCATAGATATTCCCAGCGTGAATTAGCTGATCCGACTTCAAAGGTTTTAATAAAGAGAATTTATTCGAAAATTATGGATTGCAACAGAAAGACCAGTAAATAGAATACCGAATAACTTACCTGATTCAAAAACGTGAGAGATGTCCAGACCAAACGATGCTGCTCCGCAAAAAAACGTGCAACATTCTCCCAAGGAACACATCATTTTGTAAAAAGAGTAAAACTGAAATAAATTAGGGCTTTCAGGCTAGAAGTGTTTGACAACGAGTTCCCAGCTGGACTGGCCTCAGAAGCCTTTCATCATACAGAACGCTGATCTGAATTAACATCTCCAATCTAAACGAACATTAGCAACACAGCTAACTGGCCACTTCACTTCGATTAGATGTTTTTTTTTAAGACATGAAAGGCTCAGGTCAAAAGCATTATCCTTTGTGGTAATCAAAAAATGCCCCCAATAAACATTTCAAAGCAGCCGAGTTGGAATCTGGCCAATTACAACCTCTTTGGAACAATGAATCTCAATGGCATAGTAATCTTGTAAAAAGACGAGCATTGTGACACAGTGTAGCTCGTAACTAGCATGAGTCATTGTACAGAAAGAAAGTATAAACGTTCGGTCATGAATGTATCGTAATGTAGAGATTTGACATTTCTGAGAGAGGTAAATACCTCTAAAAGCACGATGAGTTTCTGGCATTGCGTTGGCTTCCAATACTCGTTGTCAAAATTCGTTCAATTATCCTCTTCGGTTCTCCCTTCCCTCTATGAATTCACTATAATGCAGTTTTATTTTATACTGTTCCAATTGCAAAAAAAACCTCTTCTGAGAGTGAACGATGCATTTTGTGTATTTGACCTGTCCGTGTTGTTTGCATCAGACAATGGCTACATTCATTTCACGATCCTTGCATCGCAAATGGGAGAGAGAATGCCTCCATATATTGTTTTCTCAACATTCAGTGAGTTGCCAGAAGGTCCGCCATATTCTGGGAATCAACAAGGAGGTTAATGGATTTATCAATTTATGCCAACGTCCTTCCAACCTACAGGCTCAGAAGGAAAGTGGTTGAGGCCAGAATTTGGAAGACTGTGTTCACACGACATAGTGCTTGATCAGACTTGGTATTCCAGAATCCTCAGTAATGTACAGTAGCATTGTCCCTCAGAGACGAAACTTTGTAGATGAAGGTCCCGTTAATCTCAAAGTTGTGATAAAAGTGCACATTGAGTGCACCGATTTTCCCAATTCGTCGGACATGGTTCGGCAATAAGCGCAGACCAGATGTCTGGACATGCCAAGAATTAATTCTTAAATTGTAACAGTGGCTAAAAAGTCATGGGCTATCGATATATAACTTTAAAAATGAAAACACTAACTCCCAAATAAACGTCCAGCAACACACAGATGCAGACACCATAAATGTATTGACGTTAAGCGTGGAGGGATGGACTGAGAAACCAATTATATTTTTCTCTCCTCACAGGCATTTTCGCAAGATCATTTCTTAATTATAACATTGTTTATCGGACTACAGATTATTTCAATTGTTGGCAGAAGGCACAGGATAATTGGTAAAAATTGATTTATTTACGTATAATTGGAGAAAATGTATTATGCAATTGAGAATATGGTCTCTCAACGACCAAGGAAATATATACGTGTGAAGGGAGATGGACAAGGTCCTCAGTGAATACTTCTTTGTTGTGTTTAGCATAGAGAAAGAATTTAAGACTTAGGATCTTGCTGAAGTTAGTGGTCATATCTCGGGAACAGTCCCTTCCCCAGTAGAGGAGGTGTTGGATGTATTAGAATGTTTGAAGGTGTATAAACCTCCTCGTCCTGTGCAGATAAATCCAAGAACGCTGCAAGACGCGCTGAACGATTTTGTGGGAACTCATGCTGATATTTTTGCATTATTGTTAGCCAAGGGTGAGGTCCTGCAAGATCGGAGGTTGACCAACATGGCGTCATTATTCAAGAAGTGCGAAGAAGAAAAACTTGGGAAATATACTCCAGCAAGCGTCAACATTGTGGTGGGTAAGTTAATTGCGAAGATTCTGAAAGGCAGGGTTTGATTAGGAACAGTTAGAATGGCTTGTTGCGTGGGAGATAATGCTTAACAAATTAGTTAGAGTTATTTAATGAAGTGACCAACAGTGTTGACGAAGGCATGGCGTTGGGCATGGTCTGCATGGATTTCAAAAAGGTCTTTGATAATGTTCCAAATGATAGGGTGATCGGGATGGTTATATCGCATGGAATCCAGGGATTGCTGGCAAATTCGATACATAATTATTAAGATGGAAGGAAGCAGGTGGTAGTAGTGGAAGGATACTTGTTGGACAGGAGATCTGTGTTCAGTGGAATGCCTGAGGAGACGATGCTAGGCCGATAATTGTTTGTTGTCTATAAAATTGCTTGGATTAGAATGTACAAAGCATGATTCGTAAGTTTGCAATATGTGGTGTTGTGGACAATGATGACGGTTGTCTGAGTACATTGCCTGCCACAGACTGACGGTTGTATTATTCCCAGAGATTTCCCTATTGTCTTTCGTTAAAAAAGGACAACATTCGTCTCCCTCCAGTTAACTGGTACTAATCCCGTGAACAGTGAGGATACAAAGATCATCGCCGAGGCGCAGCAATCTCATTCCTCGTTTTTCGTAGTAACCTTGGATCTGTCTGGTCCAGCCCTGCTGACTTAGCAATCTTGAAGTTTCTCGGAATTTCCAACAAATCCACTTTCTTAATATAAATCTGATCAATTCCATTAAACTGCTCCAAGGTCTTCGCACGATCAAGCAGGTCCCTCTCTCGAGTGAATACTGGAACAAAAGACTTATTCAGGGACTCCCTTATCTCGTCCCACTCCAGGCCCTAGTTACCTGCACTATCCTGATCGGCCCTGCCCTCTCTCTGATCATTCTATTATTCATTACCGAAGTGTAGAACGTCGTTGAGTTTTCATATTTTTTACTGCCAAGGCCTTTTCGTCCTCCTCCTAGCTCTCTTCATTTCATTTTTGTGTTGTTTCCGAGCGAGCCTTTAATCCTCTAAAGCTGTGCCAGATCCCTGCCACCTCATCTTTAAGTAAGCGTCCTTCTTTCTCTTGACGAGAATCTCCACTTCTCTTGTCATCCAAAGGCTGCTTCAACTTGCTATTTATTTCCTGTTTCAGTTTGATAAGTTATCCAAAATTCCGTTGTGAACCTGACATCATAATTCGAAGTGGTGATCCATGTTCTAAGTTCATCAGCCATATTCCTGATACGCCTTGCATTGAAACAAACATATTTTAATCATCTCTTTGCCCTGTCAAATGTGCTCTGCATTCCATTCCTGACGATTCTGCAACTACCGTCTCCTCTGATCTGTACCTCTGGTTCCCATTCCCCTGCCAAACTATTTAAAGTCATCGTAAAGTGCTCTTGCAAATACCTCGACCAAAGCATTGATACACCTCCAATTTAAGTGCAACTCATCATTTATGTGCAGGCCCCAACTTCTTCGTATCTGACGGCCTCTATCCTGCCACCAGCGTTGTAGCCAAGTGTTTCATTGCACTCGCTCCCTGTTCATCACATCACCAGTACGCCCTCGCCTTCAGATCCGGAGGGAGTATAACTACTACTGTGCCATCACCTCCGACATCGGCATCTGTGTGCCGAAATTTGGTGGTCCATCATCGAGAACTCATATGTCAGTACTGTAGTCAGTTTGTACTGTAGTATTTTGTAAAGCTTCTCCAACTAAATTACCTTATTGTGTTCGAATGCAGTGTGCCTGACTGCAACTCCTCTCAGTCCGTGTGGATCGGTTCAAGTTGCAGTTGGAAGCATTGAGGAGCATGCAGGAGTCTGAGAGTGAAATGGATAGTACATTAGGAGGGCGGTCATAACACATTTACATTCTTTGTAGATTGGTGATCGTCAGGAGAGGTGAGCACGTAGTGCGGGAATTTCTTGTCACTATTTCCCCACTCAAACATGTATACTGATTCGTATACTGTTTGAGGCTGGCAGCGAGTGGGAGTGCGGTTGGCAGTGGTAGTGATGATAGCTTCTCAGAAAAATGATAGCAGCAGCTTGGTGTTTGACACCAGCACTGGCTCTGTTGTAAAGCTGGATGCAGTCACGTCCTAACGAACAGTTGTGAAATGAGAATCTCAGTCTGGAGGACAGGCATGCATTTCTGTGTTCGCGAATGAGACTTCAGAGTGATGCGTCAACTTCATTTTGACGGGATCAAGGCCATCTCGAAGCGGTTGAAGAATATCTTTAAAGTTAGCGGGAACATATCGACGTTACAATATACATTAGTAAAATGTGGCACTTTTGTTAGGGAAAAGATCGTGGAATTATTTAGCGATGATCGTACTAGGGGATCAACCAGTGAAACGGTATGAAAGGAACTGAGAAATCAGAAGGCAATGATTGCCAGAGTAGTATTGTAATACTGTCCAGTAGTCAAGGAGAAATTGAGGAATACATATGAAGGATGATCGTACCTGTAAGAAAAGAAAATAGTGCGGAAATAGGACCAGGTTTTGTTTTGTTTTTATTCCACAGGGTCTTACCACAGTGTTAAGAGCTTAGATGAGGAAGAATATTGCAAGAACGTGCAAAAAAAACTTTTTCAGTCAATATGCAGCTGATTCTACTTGAGAAGGACATGTCTGGTTTTCGTTTTGTGAATTAGGCAGGGAAAGTGGTTGATGTCGTTCGAGGATCATTTTGGGACCAGTGACAATAATTCAACACGTTTCAGGTAGTTATGGAAACGTTTAAGACTTGTGCACAACTTCATGTTCTAAATTGAGACCAGGCCAATTTTGACAGTTGAAGATGGGAAGGTTTGAAAGGAACCGGCGATGCAACTTTTTTTTTTTAGCAGAGCATAGTGAGTGCAGAAAACGATCTGCCAGAGGAATGCATCGATGCCTGTAAAATTGCAGCATGTAGCAGATATTTCTTCAGGTGCATCGAATGGAAAGGTGTGGAGGAAAACTGGGCAAAATGCAGGCAAATTAAAACAGTTCAGTTTAGGAAACAATGTCGGTCCTGGAGTATTTGACCGAAATGTTATTTTTTTCTCTCTCTACTCTATTGCCCCATGACTGTAATTTCAATTGGTAAATGTTTCACTTCTTTTCGTTTTCATTTCTTTTCTTATTCTGGTTTCGTTTCTTTCAGTCAGCAGCCTGTTTGCTATATGCATGTACTTTGTGTTTATTTTCTGTTTAGTTTCTTGACCACAGAAGACTCATGCTCTATCTTTCAATCTGTCTTGTCTTCCACCCAGTCACAGACCTTCTTCCAGCCTTACTCCTCCTTGCAAAAAGTCTGTCATATCTCCGCATTTGTCCCTTTTCTGATGAATTCCATTCTTAATTAAAATGTTCCTTCAAAATGTACTCCACATGCTCACAGCAATCCTTTTCGAAAACGGGCAAGGAGAATCTGAGCAAGTCAAATGTATCCAATTCTTCAGGTAATTAGCAACGACTTAGGAAGAAAGAAGGAACGTCGGAAAGTATAGAAAAGTTGTTGATAATTTGGCAACACACTACATGTTTTCTTAGAAGTAGCTGAATTATTGCACAGCAACAAATTGCACGGTAAACTAAGGGGACACATTGAAGTGCACAATCACTGTTTAATGCAGCTTACTTCTTTACATGTTACACATTTTCCAGTTGGAATCGTCCCAGGTTCACAGCTGTTTAATGCAATGTCTCACTGAATGGTCCATCTCAGAAATATCTCATGGATGGCCACTTGTCAGTGACCATATTAATAACTCATCACAAATTCAGGCTTTCCTTAAACCAAACAAAACATTGAGCATCTTCACAGTGTGCTCACTGGTAACTCGATAATTGTGAGATCTACTGCTATTCGATGATATTACGTAAAGTGGCCTCGTCGTCATCAGCAAAGTCAATTTTATACCCAGGCATTGAATTTAACGAGGGACCCACAAGCCGACAGATATACGTGTACAATGAGCTCATCGGGCTCATTCATTTCGTGGTGGAGGACAGAGTCAGCATATAAAGAAATTGATTCCCGTTTTGATTGTGAGAAAGTGAGGACTGCAGATGCTGTAGATCAGAGCTGAAAATGTGTTGCTGGAAAAGCGCAGCAGGTCAGGCTGCATCCAAGGAGCAGGCGAATCGACGTTTCGGGCATAAGCCCTTCTTCAGGAATGAGAAAGGTGTGCCAACCCGGCTAAGATAAAAGGTAGGGAGGAGAGCCTTGGGGGAGGGACGTTGGGAATGCGATAGGTGGAAGGAGATTAAGGTGAGGGTGATAGGCAGGAGAGGGGGTGGGAGCGGAGTTGTCTGAAAGAAGATTGCAGGTCAAGAAGGCAGGTCTCTTTGTGGAGTTTGCATGTTCTCCCCGTGTCTGCGTGGGTTTACTCTGGGTGGTCCGGTTTCCTCACACAGTCCAAAGATGTGCAGGTCACGTGAATTGACCATGCTAAATTGCCCGTCGTGTTTGGTAAGGGGTAAATGTCGGGGTATGGGTGGGTTGCGCTTCGGCGGGTCGGTGTGGACTTGTTGGGCCAAAGGGCATGTTTCCACACTATAATGTAATCTAAACTAATGGCAGGGCTGGGAGCTACGACCTGGGACCTGGTGTGGGGCTGGAGCTGGGAGTCGGGGCGGGGTTAGGCGTGGGAGCTGAGTTAGGCGTGTGGGTGGAGTTAGGCGTAGGGGCGGAGTTGGGCATGGGGGCAACGTTGGGCGTGTGGGCGGGTTGGATGGTGGGCCGGAGAAATATGTGGAGGCGGGGTGAGGTGTGGGGGCAGTAATCGGCATGGGGGCGGATATCAGCGTGGGGGCAGAGATCGGCGTGGGACAGAGATCGGCGTGGAGCAAGAGACGCATGCGGCATGGTCGCTGTGCAGGTAAGCGACGTCACTGTGGGCGGAAGTGGCTGCGGCGACGGCAGAAACGGTGCTGTTCCCAGTGGCAGTGGACCCCATGGAGGCCGCGAATCTATCGGCGATGTTCTTCCTGGCGATCGTGGAGGCGGTTGTCTGGGCGGCGATCGCGGAGGCTGCATGGTCGGTGTGGGCGGAAGTGACGTCATGGTTCGCTGCTGCAGCGGCTGCGTTGGTAATGGCTCCTGAATGGTTCCGGAGGCCGATGGAAGATACTGGACCTGTTGAGGAATCCGGAGTGTGGGGATAAGTACATGAAAGTTTTTGGTACTTACTGTCTTTATTTTCCGATATGGCTAGGAAGAACTCCCTCCCCTTCCTCGACCTCTCCGTTTCTATCTCGGGTGACCGACTCAACACGGGCATTTCTTATAAACCTACCGACTCCCACAGTTATCTAGATTACACGTCCTCCCACCCTGCCCCCTGAAAAACGCCATCCCATATTCCCAATTCCTTTGCCTCCACCACATCTGCTCCCAGGTGGACCAATTCCAATATCGAACAACCAAAATGGCCTACTTCTTCAAAGACCACAATTTCCCCTCAGACGTGGTTGACAATGCACTCCACCGCATCTCCTCCACTTCCCGCTCCACCGCCCTTGAACCCCGCCCCTCCAATCGCAACCAGCACAGAACCCCACTGGTCCTTACCTACCACCCCACTAACCTCCAGATACATCGTATCATCCTTCGTCATTTCCGCAACCTCCAAACAGACCCCACCACCAAGGATATGAATCCCTCCCCTCCCCTTTCAGCGCTCAGGAAAGACCAATCTCTCCGTGACTCCGTCGTCAGGTCCACACCACCCACCAACCCAACCTCCACTCCCTGCACCTTGCCCTGCAACCACAAGAAATGCAAAGCTTCCTCCCACACCTCCCCCGTCACTTCCCTCCAAGACACCAAGGGATCCTTCCATATCCGTCACAAATTCACCTGCATTTCCACACACATCATTTTGTGCATCCGCTGCACCCGATGTGGCCTCCTATACATTGGGGAGACAGGCTACCTATTGTGAAAAGTTTCAGAGAACACCTCTGGGACACCCGTACCAACCAACCCAACCGCCTAGTGGCTGAAAACTTTATCTCCCCGTCCCACTCCGCCAAGGTCATGCAGGTCCTTGGCCTCCTCCATCCCCAGACCATGGCAACTCGACGTCTGGTGGAAGAGCGCCTCATCTTTCGCCTTGGAACTCTCCAACCACAAGGGATGAATGCAGATTTCTCCAGCTTCCTCATTTCCACTCCCCCTACCTTATCCCAGTCCCAACCGTCGGACTCAACACCGCCTTCTTGACCTGCAATCTTCTTCCCGACCTCTCTGCCGCCACCCCCACTCTGGCCTATCACCATCAGCTGAATCTCGTTCCACCTATCGCATTTACAACGCTCCTCCCCCAAGTTCCTCCTCCCTGCCTTCTATCTTAGCCTGCTTGGCACATCTTCCTCATTCCTGAAGAAGGGCTTATGCCCAGAACTTCGATTCGCCTGCTCCTTGGATGCTTCCTGACCTGCTGCGCTTTTCCAACAACACATTTTTCAGATTGCGTTTTGATTGACATCTTTACTGCACAGCTGGGTCCCAGTCACAGGTTTTACCTGGACACCCACCCACACCCCCCCCCCCCCCCGCCCAGTGGAAATGTGTTTTGTCTACTCCAACACTCACCCCTTCAACTTCGCGTGTATTGCAGTAAACGTTCAGCACCAGGTCGTTCACAATCTATTCCAGACAGTGAATGGAACATAGAGATGCAGGAAAATGAGGTAATACCCGCAAAGGAAAAAAGTGACAAAAAACGACAAATAGTAGAGTACAAAGCGAAAGGCAGAAAGAGATATTGGGAAGCCAGACAGAAAGAGACGAACATATAGATCGTGAGAAAAAAGTCCATGGCGAGAAAAAGCCCTTCGGGCTTGCACCTGAAAAGGCTCATTTCATATCTTTACTATGTGGTAATCACACTCGATGATGTCCTGTTCCATACTCCATCATCTCTCCAGCATGCAATGTGTACTTCCTTTCTCCGCCCGTGTACACATTTCCTGTAAAACTCTCTCTTCCACCCACCCTCCAATATCTCAACTTCTCCCGCTGTTTCTGTCAAACCATCCCTCCCAATGAGAAGGGACACAACCCCTGTCTAAGTGGTCTCCACTGCGCACCTAAAACAATACTCCTGAAAGTCAACCCTTGCCTTACTCCAATACAGTGCCATTGGAATGAAGAGCTCCATCTATTTCCCCAATGGTGTATAGCCACATCTGTATACAATCTGTGAGAGGACTCGGTTTCCCAGATCTCTCGTTTACCAGTCAGAAATGTGGAAATAGAAATCCCAAGGAGTAAAACAGCATATAGTTATTATAACTTTAAAAGCTGAACAGAGACTAAACATACTGAAGCAAATAACTCATTCCTGATTCGCTCAAATCTGCAGAACATCTGCAGGGCATGAATCAGACGTGTGATTGAATACAAATCTCAATTGTAGGGGAGTGCCTCCAATACGTTTGACATGACTGCGCATCACACAGGACAATGCAGTCCACTTGACTGGGACCCAATGCACAATTATTCATTCTCTGCATCACTGTATTCGCGCTGTTTCGGTAAGTTGCTTGACTGATGTGAACAGCAGAACTCTCTTCTGTTCATTGTGCAACGTACAGTCATGATCGATTATGACGTTTTCCTTCTATGTGAAAGATACTCACATTATAAGAGTGGAAAGAAAAAGATAATGAATAGGTGCATCTCCCTGCTCGCAAGGCAATTTGTTATTAAAAATAAATTACCAGCATTCCTAACACCTGTGTTTACACGCACATGCAATCTTTATTCATACTTCTGTGACCATGTAATTGAGAGAGGCCAGAAATCTCCTCAAATCTGGCCTTGACGTGGGATGCAGTTTCCTTCTTAAATGAATCAGATCGCTTGTCAATATCATAGTGAGATGTGACAGAAAAATATAGCATTTTCACACCTTCTGTATTAAAGTAATTGCATGCAAAATTCATGTCACTTGTATTCGCATCTCCAAAAGCCATACTGTTTCAGCAAAGTATGCTGGACGTTTTGACTAAATTTGGAAAGAATGCTGGGAAAGCTGAGTAATGATGGTTAAAGTTGCTGAGCAGCAGAACTTTGCGGGCGAGCCGAGATACACTTCAGACCGTAAAAGCAGGAAAGGCTCGATAAACCTTACTGCAGTAGTAGGCGAGACAAGCTTTTGGCAGTTACCAAGAAAAGAAAAACACCAACTCAGGATACGCAGAACTATTATTGGTTCTTACTATATCAAAAGACAGCACCTTCTTGGCTCATCAGAATGTATAACTACGTATCCATTACTAAGAAAATGAAAACACGGTACGGATGATCGCTGTAACATTTAACTAATGTGAAACTATTCTGAACACCGTTGCGGTCGCATGCTCTTACCGAAAGCTTTCAAACAAACTGCGTCTGCTTTACTGTAAACTCATATTATTTATTGATCTGCAAGGCATGCATTTGAATAAGCATGCAATCAGTGATGGAAAATTCTTTGGAAAACCTTAGTTCCTCCCATAATCGGATAACTACCAGATACCTGTATGATATGGCTTTGTAATCTTAAAATGACTCTGACAGTTGTAGTCTTTCCAAGATGTTTGCCAGCTGCAACATACCATTTACCAATAACTTAAATACTTGCTTTGCGCAGAGAACTAATTCAAATTCTGCACTAACGTTAGTATGTTACATTAGAAAAAATATTAATTGAAACCAGTTGTTAAGAAGATTACACCAGAGTACATCGGGATCGCGATGAGGTTTCCTAATTGACTGGGAAGTGGCAATTGGAGTTTAGTTTTGATAAATGTGAGGTGCTGCGTTTTGAAACGCCAAGTCGTGCAAGAACAAATACATTTAATTGCTAGGTCATGAGGGTTGCTGCTGAAAAGAAAATCTCAGTATGCAGGCTTATAAATTGTTGAAACTGGACTCGCAAATGGACAGGATAGTGAAGAAATTGCTTGACAGGCTTTACATTATTTTTCAGAGCGTCAAGGACAGGAGTTGGAAACTCATGGTCCATCTGTAGAAGACATTGGTTCGGACAGGTTTCGTAAATTGCGTGCATTTCTGATCTCGCTCCTACTGTAAGAATGTTGTGAAACCTGAAGAGTTAAGTGAAGATTTACAGGTGTTTTGCCAGGATTGCAGTGTTTGAGCTGCATGCAGAGACCAGATAAGCGGGAGCTGCTTTCACTGGAGCTTTGGAAGCTGAGGGGAGATTTATAGAGTTTCAATAATCATGAGGAACATTGATAGGGTAAATAGTTAAGGCATTTTCCCTGGTCTGGGGGAGTTCAGAACAACAGGACATACATGAACTGTGAGAAGGTAAATATTAAAAAGGGGCCTTGAAGGTCTGTTTTTTTAAGGGGAGTGCTTGTATGCACCGAGCTGCATGAGGAAGTGCTGTCGGCTGGCACAATTCAAACATTTAAAAGACAGCTCGATGGACGTTTGGATAGAAAGGGATAACATGGATATAGCCCAAGTACTAGCAAATGTGACGGGGTTAGTTTAGGATATTTGGACGGCATGGACGATTTGGAGTTAGGGGTATGTTTCCGTTCTGTACATCGCAATTAGCTGAAAATGTGTTGCTGGAAAAGCGCAGCAGGTCAGGAGGCATCCGAGGAGCTGGACAATCGACGTTTAGTGCATGAGCCCTTCTTCAGGGCATCTCAATTAATCGATGATGTCATTAAAATCAACCTTAATAAGAAATTACTGTGACACAGTTGTCAAATTAAGAACTAACCTTCTGTCACTTCACACCTGAGAGATCAATCATCAGTCCTAATGACATATGAATGAAAACAAATATGCTCGAATTCCACTGATAAGATTGAAATTAATTCACTTTGCCTTTATCAAACCATTAAATGAAAATGGTTTCGATTTCACAAACATCAGCATTCCATATTTTGTGATCTCTCATTGTCACTCTTTCCTTGATTTGTTCACTTTGTCAATTACCTGCATATGCACTTAAATTTAAGACCGTTCCCACCGTGACTACCTGGTCAGGTCCACGCCCCCCTACAACCCACCCTCCCATCCTGGCACCCTCCCTTGTCACCGAAGGAATTGCAAAACCTGCTCCCACGCCTACTCCCTCACCTCCATCTAAGGCCCTAAAGGAATTTTAGATTAGATTACTTACAGAGTGGAAACAGGCCCTTTGGCCCAACAAGTCCACACCGACCCGCCGAAGCGTAACCCACCCATTCCCGTACATTTACCCCTTTACTTAACACTACGGGCAATTTAGCATGGCCAATTCACCTAACCTGCACATCTTTGTGACTGTGGGAGGAAACCGGAGCACCCGGAGGAAACCCACGCAGACACGGGGAGAATGTGCAAACTCCACACAGTCGCCTGAGGCGGGAATTGAACCCGGGTCTCTGGCACTGTGAGGCAGCAGTGCTAACCACTGTGCCACCGTACCGCCCACAATCTTCCACATCCACCAAAGTTTTACCTGCTCATTCACCAATATCATTTATTGTATCCGTTGCTCCTGATGCGGTCTCCTCTACACTGGGGAGACTGGACACCTCCTAGTAGAGAGCTTTAGGTTACGTCACTGGGACACCCGCACCAATAAACCACACCACTCTGTGGCCCAACATTTCAACTCCTCTCCCACTCTGCCGAGGACATGGAGGTCCTGGGCCTCCTTCACCGCAGCTCCCTCACCACCAGACGCCTGGAGGAAGAATGCCTCATCTTCCACCTCGGAACACTTCAACCCCAGGGCATCAATGTGGACTTCAACGGTTTCCTCATTTCCCCTTCCCCCACCTCACCCCAGTTCCACACTTCCAGCTCAGCACTGTCCCCATGACTTGTCCTACCTGCCTATCTTCTTTTCCACCTATCCACTCCACCCTCCCCCGACCTATCACATTCATCCCCTCCCCCACTCACCTATTGTACTCTATGCTACTTTCTCCCCACCCCCATCCTCCTCTCACTGACCACGCCATACTTCAGGCACTCTGCCTGTATTCCTGATGAAGGGCTTTTGCCCGAAACGTCGATTTTACTGCTCCTCCGATGCTACCTGAACTGCTGTGCTCTTCCAGCACCACTAATCCAGAATCTGCTTTCCAGCATCTGCAATCATTGTTTTTACCTACCTTAAATTTACTGTCTCAGGTGTCACCACGTCTGTTTACAATGTGTCCTATGTGTCATTTTTTTGAGCATGGTCGTGTCACAATATTTATTACTTTATCTTCTCTCAGAATGCATTGGCAATTTATATTGCCGAGGACCATTTGCTCAAGAGACACAAATAATGTTTCACATTAATAGTTTCGTAGGTTTGAAATCGAGGAAATGGTTTAAATATCAACATTTTTCAAAGAAATATTTGGAGGGTTCGGGAAATGTCAGGCAGCGAGCGGTCAGATTGGGACAAATTTAGTTTTATTTTGAAATGACAAAGTTTTCAATTCATCAAAATGCATCAGTATTCCGATTTCTGAAGTATCTGCAGATTAGCAAGAGGTGATAATCAATGGTCGGGTTGATTCTGTCTTTCGAGATGGTAAACACATCAAAGACTCGAAGGTTCGAGGATGCACTTGGGGAATTGGGGTACAGTCGGGTATTTGGCAAGTCTACTGTGGAGTCACTTGTTCTTTGTTTTAATTTGTGTTGAAACTGAAAACGTTCAAATGTGGTATATCTGTTTAATATTCTATTGCCAACTCTCACCATAGCTTTCACAGAACGTGCTTCAATCTCCAATACTAGACCAGAATTACTGATATTCGTCGAAGTTGCTGAGCAATAGAAAATGTTTCAGTCAGAGTTCAAGCTTTGCAGGACATTTCTTGTGAATTCCCAAAATTATGAAAGCGTACCTTTCGAAACACTCCCGCTGACGTGAAGCAATTAATATTTGCACAATATTACTAAATCAAGAATTTCATGACATCAATTATTGCCCCCAACCCTCCCATCCCCGACAAAAATTCAAAATGTTCTGTTGATGACGCGTTTTGATTCAAATAGCTTGAAGTATGCAGGTACATTTGATTTAAAAACAAATTCTCCATTGCTCATTCTGAAGCATGCATGGCATTGTTCTTTACGGAAATGGACTAATTGCTGCATATAAAATCGGTTGTATTGAATTGTCATTTTAATTCCTCAGCTGGACTTACCTAATCAAATGTAATCAGCTTTGTCAGAAAGATAATGCTACATTCAATAGTCTTTCAGACTCAAATGAACAAGATTCAATTTCGCAAATTGTTATTTGGCATCAAACATAGTTTCTGATCACTGAACGTCAACTACTTTAATATTATTCGTTGTTTTTTCCTTTTGTTTCCGCATGTGGCTTTGTGCATTTGTTACCAGAGAGACAGAAAAAAATCTCAGGATAAACTGCCCGTAACTCCAAAGTTGCCTAAAATTCCTCTGACTTTTCAAACACTGAAGGAAAGAAAATCTCATCTGTGATCCAAATATACCATTATCAAATATAATCAAAATTTTCAGAACAGAGAATTTCTTGAAATCACCAAACACCGCTTCAAAACATTTTGCTGGACTCTGCAAATACAGAATCATAATAAAACACTGCTCTCTCACCATGCTGTCTTCATATTTCAAGATTTTGTGGAAAAATTGTCCTTGACTGAATAGCACAATATAATCTACGGATGTCATGACGTTTGCAGCACAACAGTAGATAAGGAGCTTTGGAAGATATTTGCTTCATTTTACCTGCGCATGTTAGAACGTTTGTAATTCTGTTAACACAAGAAAACAGAACTTAGACAGAATGAGCAACTGCCGTTAATTTGCCAAAAGATATATATAAGCACAATTCACTTTCTAATTAATTTGTGAAACTCTCTTTAAGCATTGAATCAATCTATTATAAAACTAAATGTGAGTGCTACTTTAGATCATACAATAATCAAGGAGTTTCAATCTTGCACAAAGGTCTTTAACTCTGATGTCGGTTGTTGTAGTTTTGGATATGATCGCCGTGATTGGAATTTGATTTGCAGACGTTTCATCCCCAGACTAGGTGACGTCTTCATTGCTTTGCTGTTCTGTGTTTTCTAAAAATTGTTTGGTTCCGTTCCTAATGCTTCCAATTGCCAGTTCCAGTTGTTCCTTGTAGTGACCCATGGATTGGGTTCAGATCTATGTTTGGTGATGGAGTCCGTGGATGAGTGACATGCTTTTAGAAAGTATGCCACATCCCTCTGTTTTTCATCTCCTATAAATGTTGAGTTGTCCCAATCGAATTTGTGATCCTTGTCCCCTGTGTGATTGGCTATCTGGGACATCTGGCTTTTACTGGCCACTTGGTGTTCGTGGATGCAGATTGCTAATTGTCTGCCTGATTGTCCTTCATCGTATGATTGCAGTCTTCGTATACCATATTGTAAATTACGTTTGTTTTGCACAAGATGGGTATAGATTCTTTTCTCCTGGTGAGTTGTTTGTTGAGCGTGGATGTCACTGTCTGGGCTGTCTGAAATCTAATTATCAGTTCTGAAGTTTTTTTATGTGAGGTAGAGTAGCTACTGATTTAGGTTGTGGCATGTCTTTGTCGTGTTGTCTGTTAGACATCTGCGAATATAGTTGTGGGATATCCGCTTTTGGTGAATACTCTGTGGAGGTGTTCTTCATCTTCTCTTCGTCGGTTGGGAGTGCTGCAGTGTGATGCAGCCCTTTTGAACAGTGTCCCCATGCAACTTCTATTCTCTGTGTTGATGTTGTTGCTGTTGGAGTCCAGGGCCTGGTCCCTGAGCGTGGCTTTGCTATACCCTTGTGTGGTGAATTCACCGTTTGGTGTTCTTTCAAGTACAACATCTCGAAATGGGAGTTGATTATTGGTCTCCTCCGCAATCGGAAACCTTATTCTGTGACCATGGTGTTGATAAGTTGGCGTGTGTTCGCAACTTCTTTTGTTTTAATGAGAACAGAAGTGTTGTTCACATTTCTGACGCAGAGCTTGGGTTGCTTTTGTGGGAAGTTTGTTTGTTCCAGTCTTTGAATCACTGCTTCTGCTATGAGCTCAGAGGTGGGTGCGCCTGTAGGATATTCCTTTGATCTATTATTACATATGGGTCGAGAGTGTGATGCGCGAAAGGCACAGCAGGATAGACAGCATTTGACGAGCAGGAAATCGATGCTTCAGGCAAAAGGCCATCATTGGAAAAGATTAAGGGTGTTTGTACGAAGCGTCAATTTTCCTTCATTTTGGGTACTGCTGGACCTGCTGTGCTTTTCCAGCCCTACACACTCGACTATAATCTCCAGCATCTGCAGTTCATGCATGTGGTTGTTGAATGTAGAGTGTGTCGTCAAGCACAGGGCTAGTAATTTAAGTATGCCATCCTTGTTGATAGAGTCCACATAATTTTGTCCGTTCTGCTAATCCTGGAGATTGGCCATTGCCTCTCTGGTTTGAGCTTTGTCAATTAAAGTGAACAGTGCCATTATGTCAAATAAGACTGTTGCTTCGTCCTTGTCTATCATTACGTTCTTGACGTTATATCGGAATCCCTATCACGATTCTATGGATTGCTTGGATCCGCAGATGCCATGTTTTAGGTTTTGTTCAAGTTCTTTCGCCAGGTTACACAATAGAATTCCAGTCAGTGTCAAAATGTATCGAAATAGTATGTCTGGTTTGTGTACTTTTGGTACTCGGTAAAATATTGTGGTGTTGTTGCTTCTTGGTTTCATCCTTAGAAGTCAGTACTGATTATTTGTCCATTTATTGGAGGTCTTGTCGAATGTTGTTAATTTTATTGCTTAGCAGAAGCGTGGGCTCACACTGGTTCTTAGGTAGATGGTCCTATCAGCAAGTAGTTCCTCTGCTTTTTGAATATGTTCGGCCTTTTCCAAAATAACCGTCATTCTGCCCTTGCCTGCTGGTGCTATGCTTCTGTCCTTGTTAATTTTGAGTATTTTTAGGCCTTCTCTCTATGTGGCGTTGCCGTTGTTCATTCATCTTTTCCTTTTTCGTCAGGGTATAATAGTTTATCCAACTGTTTGCTGTTTCTTTTCGGTCAGTCTGTTAGTTCTGAATGTATATACTTGTGCACCTAGAAAGTATGTTCTATTTATCTTCCTGGAGTTGTGGTTGAGCCCCTTGGCTAGTATGGATTTTTCCTGTGTATGTAACCTGTCTGTTCGAGTGGTTCCTTCGCCAAGTGTTTGTCGTGTTGTCTTAGCTGCTGTTGGTTAGCTTCGACATTTTTTCTGGTAGTGCCGTTCTCTTTCTGTGTGAAGCTCAATTTTGTCCTCTGGTGATGACCGATTTGACGGTCATGGTCCACTTCCGATTGATTGTTTTTCAAAATCGGAATTATTGGCGTGCAGTGAATTGTCTGTACCTGGATGGTTTGTTTTGGACGTCCGTTATCATAACATGGTTAATCTTGAGACCGTTTTGTCTGAGTGTTGCCCTGGCAGGAAAACGAGGAGTGCATCCTCAAAGTGCGAGAACTATGTTTGACGACACATTCAAAAACCAAACACATGAACAGATCTCTGGAGCATCTATGGGTTCAATTATCTCTGGGTTAATAACAGAAACAGTATTGCAATGACAGGAGCAGAAACTCATACACATCCAGCCCAAACTCCCGATCAGATACGTGGACGACGCTTCTATCATAATGAGAACAGAAATCGAGAGCACACGCTGAATTATTGACACCATGCTCATAGGGTTTACATTTACGAGAAAGGGGGAAGAAACAATAACGCCCTATTAGATATGATCGCAGAAGCATTACAAAACGTTGATAGCAATGCAAACGTGTACAGGAAAGCCACAATCATCAAAGAATGACAAAAGCAACGAACGGAACACACACAAGAGGCACTTCAATAGGACCCTGGTCAAAATACCTACTACACATAGCAGAACTCCCGACGTACAAAGGGAAGATCAAGAACACCTCTACAGACTTTTTGCCAAGAACAGATATCCTGGCAATTTCATCTGCAGATACCCAACAAGCAAGCAACATGAAGAGGACATGCCACGAGTCCACTAACACGTCTGATAGTTTTACATATTTAGCCTTTCACAAACTTCTCTGAGCACTAGGATTCATGACGCCCACAAACCGAGAAGCGCATTCAGACAAAGACTCACGCGAACAAAATGATGTATACCCATCATGTGCAAGAGAAATACAATTTACAAGATTCCATGGAAAAGCTGCACGCAACAATGTAGAGGACAACTGGCAGATAGCTACCAGTCCACCGTCATGAACAAAAACTCGCTAATATATGCCACGTCCAGCAATTCCGAGTAGCCACGCACACAGATGAGAGGAACAAAATTTCCAGTGGGCCAACATAATTATAATATGACAAGCTACACAGGGGACAGCCAGGGAATTCATAGAAGAATGGTATTCAACCACGGACTACATCAGCAAACACATAGTCCCAAACCCAATAAGCCGGCAATGACAATGAACTACTTCAACCAGCAACCAGAAGCAAAGAAACGGAACCAAATACATTTCTGAAGACACCGTAAAGTAGCACTTTGTGGAAGGCTCCTAAGTACTGAAGATGTCATTGGACAGGGGACAAAGACGTCTGCAAATCGACTTTCCGTTTTGCGAACATACCTACACTTATGACAGTGGTAGGTAGTGAATCTGAAGTAGTTACACATACAGTTATGTCGGAAAAATATCACTAAAAGCATTAGAGAACAGATTCCAAAAATAAAATTCAGAACACACCAGTCTCAGCCATTAAAAAAAAACTGCGCCACTATCATGGCAGATAGAACTGAGACATCGGTACAGAGACTGGCAGGCATAGGAGTGCACGAAAAATGAACATATCTTAAGAAACCTCGGGATAACGATAAGGGTGTCCACTGAATATGAAAAAGGAAAAAAAAACCTGCTCAGATTTCGTCAGCTGAAGAATTCTAATATTGTGGCTAACCTCATAACTTTCTTGGTACTGATATTGCAACAATAAGGTAAACTCAATTTACTCTGTATTTTGACATGGGTAATGAATTTACAAGGTGCGTAAGTGACAGATAAATGTCTAACTGATTAACGTTTAATAGATTGCAGCTGGCAAATATCTATGAATAAACTGTTAAAAGTGAGAAGTGCAGATGCTGGGAACCAGACTCCAGAATAGAGTGGCGCTGCAAAATCACAATAGCTCAGGCAGCATCCTAGGAACAACAAGAATTACCCTTGAATCCAGTCTGCTTTATAAAAACCCTCAAGAAGGAAAATAAAAGGGTCTGTCAAACATGATGAAGCCATCAATGACTGGGAGTTGCTCATAAGCCTGTCCATGCCTTGTTGTACAGTCATCAGCTGAGCTTAATTTAGAAATGAATGGAATTAATTTTCAATTTGGTCGGTGTGTAAATGCTGAAGACTGTCTGACAGAGTTACATAAACTACATGTTTTTCTTTGTTTGGTGAAGTGTTGTGTTGATTTTCAGAGGGTTTCTCTAATCAGTTTAAATGCAATTGTCGAAGCTGAAAATGAAACATTGGATGTTGAGTGAATCATCTTGAAATTTGACTGCAATAAGATTATGATGAACATGGGCAGTGTGGATTGCAAGCATGTGCTCTCCTTAGTCGAATGTTCAATAACAAGGCAGTATAAATTTCAACTTGATAGACGGAGGATGAGAGGGAATTCGAGGGAAACAAGTATTCCCCCTAGGGAGAGGTGATTTGTAAGGGGGAAAATGAAATTCATTGTCAAGAAGGGTAGATTACAGATTCACATCATTCATGGGTTTTGGGCACTGCACGATAGCAAGCATTTATCGCTCATCCGTGGGTTCAAACTTGAAAAGGTAATGGAGTGCTGGGCAAGCCGGGAATATTTTCTTTAGAGCACAGGAGACTGAGGGCGGATCTCAGTGAAGAGTGCGAAACGTGAGATGCATGGATAGGGTGAATACAGTCCGTATTTTTCCCAGGTTCGAAGAATCGCGGACTAGTGGGCATCAGTGTAATGGTACAGGGGACAGAATGAAGGGAACCTGAGGGACAACTCATTTATAGGAAGGCAAGTAGGTATGTGGAATGAGCTGCCAGTGGAAATATCTGCGATGTGCGCATTAACACCATTTAGAAGATATTTGGACAAGTGTCCAAATAGGAAACAATTGGAAGGATATGCACCAGGTGCAGGGAAATGGAGTCAGTGTAACTGAACATTTTGGTCAGTATGGGCCACTTTGAGCCAAAGAGCCTGACTCCGCGCTGTAGAGATTTATGAGTCAGGAGGTTAGTTGCTTGTTACACTATTCCTCGCCTCCATTTGACACTGTCCTTATGTGGCAAGTCCACCTTATTTGCTGGTCATTGGTAATCCCAAGGACTTTAACGGTGAGTGACTCTGTGATTGTTACACGTTTTAATTGCAAGAGGCTGTGGTTAGATATTCTACTGTTGGCGATCGCCTTAGCCAATCTTTTGTGTTGTGTGCATGTTAATTGCCACTTGACAATACAAGTTTGGATATTGTCCAGAAATCTTTCATTTGAAAATGGCCTGCCTCAGCAACTGAAGAGTCGCAAATGGCATTGAACGTTATGCAATCTTTGAAGATAAAGCTTGCTGTTGACAGTATGAAGGGGACGGGTTTGATCCCGGGTATAGAATTACTGTCTTATAAGGAGAGTTTTAAAAAGGGTTGACCCGGTACTCATTGAAGCTCCGAAGAACGCAATGAGGCCTTAATTGTGCATAGAACATTCTTAGAGGACTTGACAGTGTAAATATGCAGAGCTAATTTTTCCTGTTGCTGAGCATGCAGGACCAGATGGACATCCTCTATTAATCCGAATACGGTAGATTTTAGAGCATCTGCTATTTCTGTGTGTTTCTATTACACTCTCCAATGAGAAACGAACGCAGTTCAGAAGTGTTTATGAATGCAATGAGTTTTATTCACAACAATGCAGGAAGCAGTGAACAGGCTGCTTATGGGTCTGCACAGTGGGTCAATCCTAAGCACAGCTGCCTCACATTAGCAGAGACCCGGATTCGATCCTAGTCTCGGGTGATTGGCTTTGTGGAGTGTGCCATTTTCTCTCGTGTCTGTGGATTTCCGCCGGCTGCTTCGATTTCCTCCCAATATGCAAAGCTGTTCAGTTCAGTTTAATTGGAAATGATAATTTGCCTATAGTATGCAGAGACGTGTAGGTTACTTGCATTAGTCAGGAGTAAATGAAGAGGAAGAGGGGAAGTGAATGGCTCTGTGTTGGTTACTCTTCCGCCGGTTGGCACAGACTTGTTGGCCAAAGGCCTGTTTCCAGACTGTCGGGATTCTGTGATTCTATGCATTGTCCTTTGACAGCGACACAATCGCGGAGAGACCGCATTTAGTGTCAAGCAGAGCTTCAGGGTTTTCACTCCGTTCAAATAGTAGCTGCCAAGGGCTTGTAATACTCCAAGAGCAAGAAACACTTGCCATTCGTTTGAACCACATTCTCTGTGCACACTCTGAGTCTGTAGCTGCCGTTGTCCTTGCCACAGCCAAAGTGAATACTTGTTCAAAGGTGAAGAAGAGATGCCCGAAAGATAGCATGTTGAGGCACAGAACGAGGCCGATCAGCCAGTGGTGACTGTGTTACGATTCAATTGCCTTGATCCAATCTCCTGCCTCCATCTCTCATGCCTTCTGTCCCAATAACCGTCCAATATTCGTCTTGAATGCCACCTTCACTGATGCACAATACTTCACCACGGAGCCTTACAGTCTGACTATGCTGAGTTATACATAGTGGCCGGATTGTGGGGCGGTAACTTCAAGTCCCGCTGTCCTCTCTTCTTGTTATGGAGAGAGCAGCATCCTGCAACGTAGCCATCAAGTACCCATTACACGGACACTGGAATTGAATGAAGTGCAGAACTGGTCCCAAGATTGTGTGGACTCTGTATTAAGGATAGCTTGAGTAGAGTTGGACTGGACCAGTCGGTGTTTAGAAGACTGAGATGGCTCCTTGTTGTTACAAATGCGATTCTTGGAGCACTTGAAAGAATAGGTGTGAATACATTGTTTCTCCGTGTGGCTGAGGCGACAGAAGAAGGCCAAATCTGAGGAAAAGGTCTCACCTATTGCAGAGAACGATGCAGAAAAAATTATTTTTAGAGTGTAATGATTCTGTAACTTTATTTGCCAGAGATGGCTGTAGAAACTGGTTCACTAACATTTTTTTTAATTATTAAAGCTAGTAATGGTTAGGGCGAGAAGGCAGGAAAGTGGAGGTGAACATGATCAGGCCAGCCATGAACACATTGAGTGGCAGGGCAGACTCGATGGCTTGCATAGCCTACTTCTGAATTTATCTGTTGTCATCTTATGGACAGAACATGAAAAATAGAACGCACTGAAATGTCTCACATATTAACTACAAAATCATAAGTCCAAGTCGCCAATGAGGCACGTCATCAGGTTTTAGAAACAATTGAGCAGCGCTTTGTGCAATGAATTTGATTTGTTGGACACAGGAAATATGGGGAAAAATCGGAAACGATTTATTTTGCTGAAAAGGACAGTGGCTCACAGTGGTCGCATCATGTTCAGGTCTTCAGATCCCTGATCGTTGTGAGATGGTGATATTTAACTTCAATAAATATCGAGGAGTAACGATTAGTCGCACTATAATACTGTAATTATTGTCACTTATGACAAAATAATTCATTGGTTACACTGATGCACCTGAATGAAGAAAACGTGGACCTGTCAGTCCAGCCTAAGTCGTCAGGAAAATGATGGAAAGGGTAGTACACTTTGCTAACATCTCGCAATGCACATAACCGATCAATAAATGGCAAAACAACTTTTTAATTTGGTTACTTTTCTTTATTTAACACGTGAGATCTGGGTGTCGCTTGCCAGAACAGCATTTATTGCACGTCCCTTGAGAAGGTGGCGTCAGCTGCATTCTGGAACCGTTACAGTCTATTTGGCTTCGTTTTATCCACATTGCCCTCAGGAAGGGCATTCCAGCATTTTGACACATCGACAGTGAAGTTATGATGCTATAATTCCAAGCTAGGATGTTGTGTAGCTTGGGCAGGAACTTGGAACGTTTGTTGTTTCCATCTCTCTACTGCCCTTGTCATTTTCGATGTTGGAAGTCCTGGGATTATTTCATGTACTGGTATTACGGCCTTGGTAAATTTCTGTAATACATTGTGCATACATTGCTCGCTGCTGCCTTAGTGCCTGGGCGTTGAGGAAATGTATGTTTGTGAATGTGGTGCCAATCAAGGGGGTGCTTTGTAGTGCATGCTGTCGAGGTTCTCTAGTGTTACTGGTGCTGCACCTATTAAGTCAAGTGAAGAGTGTTTCATCAACGTCTTCACTTATATTTTGTAAATGATGTTCATGCTTTGGTAAGGGGTAAGATGGGGAAGTATTCCCTGCAACATACCTAGACCGTGGTTACTGTGGAATTCTTCAAAATTAATGACTGCTGTGGAATTTCCCACGACACAGGACAGGCAAGTCAGTGTCATTAATTGTATCGTGGGCTGGTATCCTTGAAGGAAGCTTTATGGGGAAAAGGAGGGAAACCGATGTTGAGAATGATCAGATCAGCAACGATTGCTATCGGAAAGCAATAAATGAGGATGACAAAAAGATATGTTCTTGGAGTTAGCAGAAAATAGTGGTCGACACAATTAAAGCAGGGAAATTAAAGCTTCTGCACTTGAGGGAGGTAGAATGATTGTACTATGTATGATCTAAATGCTGAATTGGTTGCGCTGAATGCGACTACAGACTACCAACTTGAGTCATGGTTCTTCACTTCAAACTCTAGCCATCAAATCACGTACGACTTTCGATTGTGCAGCTATCCTCTGTACAGAAGGTCCTTGTTCTGTTGTTTCCGCTTTCCATGTCATGAAACATGGACAATACCACGAAAGACAACTAGCCTCTTAGAATGCAATTATTCTATATCAATATGTTTGCACTGTATGTATACTAAGCACAATTCAGTCAATCATAATTTGGAATGGTATCATACCATCCAGTTGTCTGTATTCTTAACATGCTGATATCCTTTCCTCAGAGCTAACCTTCTCACATTTCGGATCCTACCTCGCAGAATATGTGGTCTTTCGAATTGCATCACATAGATCCATCTAAAAACGTTCCATATTCCCATTAGTGCTAGTATTATCATATAATACCTAAACTGCTGGAATCACGCCATTTGGCCCATCAGGTCCAGACCGATCCTCTGAAGGGTATACCGGGCAGTGCCACCCAAACCACACATTTCGCAATATATCAAAACATGGCAAGTTTCGACTGTGGAAGGAAAACAGAACACGCTGGAGACTGTGCAAATTCCACACAGAGTGAAATTGAATACGGGTTCCTGGTGCTGGGAGGCAGCACTTTTAAAATCTGAGCCACAATGTCGCTCCAATCTCCACTATCTGCTATAATGTCATAGTCTCATTTAACTGAATTTTATATATTCTAACCAATGTTAAAGACTGAATTGATTGTAGAATCCGACTTCTTATTTGTGGAAGCATCTTACAATTATGTGTGACCTATTAATATTGCCGGCCTGTCACCTAATCTTGTTATTCAATTGTTGAATCACTTTATAAGAGCAAGGGTTCTGTGATTATGATTCTGTTTTTGTGATTGTTGTAAGTATTTGGGGCGAAGATTTGCTGTGCACTTGTTCGGTCTTAATTTAATTTGTATGAAATTACAAATTCATTTACTCAGTAATAAGTGTGAATTCACGTCAAGAATTGTCAACTTTACTCATTCTCTAATGTGGCAAGGTTGAACAAATTTTCATTACATTAGACTTACAAATAGAGGTGAAAACTATATCAACATATGGCATATTGCGGAAAGAATAAAAGAGAGGCTGATGCAAATATCATTCTTGTTCCATAATCTGGAGCACTGAATGCTTAGATATTTCTGTGTTACAAAGAAAATGTGAGGTATGTTTTATCTTCACAATTTGAATGTTGACGACAGCCATGTGTTCAACACCATTGCCAAAGAAGACACATCTGAAAATTCAGAGGTAAGACCTCAGCACCACCCTTTCCAACTATATCCTGAGCCTCCTGACCAGAGATGGCAATCAGTGAAGATAGCTCACTGTATCCCCTCCGTCAAAACACTCAATATTGGCGCCTAGAAAGATGTGTTCTCCGCCCCAACCATACTCCCTGCACATCCAAGGCAGAACGAATGCCATCTCCACGTTTGCTGACGAGACGACCACGCTTAGAAAGATGTCAAACAACGATGAGGGCTCAGAAGAAAGAAAAGAGATAGCGGGTTTTGTTACGTGGTACAATGATAACTATCTCTCTCAATGTTAGTAAAACTAACGAACTGACAACGGACTTCAGAAAAAAAGAGGAGAACACAATCGTATCTATATCAACTGAGTGGAGTTTGAGAGAGTTGAGAGTTCAAGTTCCTCAGAGTGATGATAACCGACAATCTGTCCTGGACTTCCCACGTAGATGAGAATGTCAAGAAGGTGTCACAACACCACTTCTTCCTCAGGCGGCGCAAAAAAATTGGCATGTCCAAAACAACCCTCACCAACCTTTCCAGATGCACCATGGAGAGCACACTGCCGGGTGCAGAATGGCCTGATACGGCAACTACTCTGTGCAGAACCTGAAGAAACTACAGAATGATGTGTGCACAGCTGAGATCATCCCGGAATCCAATCTCCCATTTATCGACTCTATCCTCAAGTCTCGTTTCCACGGAGAATTTGCCAACATCATGAAAGACCCAAACCAGTCGGAAATACTTTCCAGCAACCGTTTCTGTCAGGCAGAAGATACAGAAGTTTGCGAACACGAACTGACGTGTTCAAGTGTCGCTTCTTCCCTGCACTTATTGGACTGATTAATGGAGTCTTTAACTCCAATTATTGCTCAACGTTTTAATGTTGATCTTGCCTCGTGTATGTTTTGCGTGTCGTAAAATGCATGGCTTTATCTGTCCAGTATTTGTTTTTCACGCTATCATCTACATATCCTTGATTACTATGATACACCTGTGCTGTTCACAAAAAGCCTTTTCACTGTGCTCAGTTAAACAGGATTATAAATAAAATAAAATAATATCAAGTCAAATCATAGTCCAGAAGAAAGTGGACTAATACTGTGGTGTTCAGCTGCAACTTTAAAACACATTTTCACTAATAAAAGCAGGTTCAAATGCAAGTTATCAGGAATTGACCAGAAACAACTGACAGAACTTGCAGTATCCAATAACCACAGTCGCTGTTCTCTTCCTGTCATATCTTGACTGTAATTTGTGACCAGAAATGGGGGGAAAGCGATGAAATATGAAAGCAAATGTGAACTGAACAGAACAGGGCATTGTCATAAGAAACAGAGCAATTCTGAAAGCTTACAGAGGAGTGATGTCAATAAATGAAATTGGGGTGCTAACAATGTTAATTCTGTCCAGTAGGACATCGAAAATGACAAGTATTAGATGTGTGGCTGGCATTGCAAAAAATTAACAAATGGCACGTTTGGAAGGTTTCAGTTTTCTCGACTGATGGTCACAGTTTCAATTTGCCTGGTAATCAAAGAGCCAGGTTTCCAAACACGATGTACAAGAGTTCCGGGTAAAGTTAGTGTATTATCCAATTTTATTTTATTCTACTTCCATGGGAAAACTTATGATTGTAATTGAGAAGTAGAGAAAAATACTGCCTTGGTAAATAAAGTTAAGGCTACATCTCCTGAATTAGCTGGGATTCGTAAAGTGTCTAAAGTAAGTCTTAAATGAAGTTCCACGTGACTATGGTCACTAAACAATTCACCAATGTAATTAATTTTCATTTTCATTTATTAAAGTTCAACAGGTTGTTAGATGATGAATTATTTATTTACTAAGTCTCCCTATCCATATTTCAGGGCAAGATGCTGAAACAGTAAGAGTCACATTATAATGCCGAATTGTATAAGCTGAAATTCTCTGATCAGCCTCACGGTATATGCAATTCTTTCTATTGAACATTGAAGAAAATTAAGCTAAATGTTAGTCTCTTAACGTTCTCTGCGTGAAAACCTTCAAAGGCACATCTCCTCAAAACTTACTACCCCACCACCCTGAACCTGTGCCCCCATGTAATTGAAACTGTGATCCTGATTCGAGAATGCTGAAGCCTGTCTAAATACGAGACTTGCGGCTTGTTGGCATTGACAGGAACAGATCTAATACATATCATTTGCAATATTCTGCTGTACAGAATTAACAATATTCATTGCCCCGTTGTATTCTTGGACATTCACCCTCTGTGTGCATTCAGAATTGTTCTGTTTCTTATGGCCCTGCCCTGTTGTGTTTGGTTCTCGGCTGCTTTCACAGTTGATCGATTTACACCCATTTCTGGCCAGACATAAAGTCCAGATACTACAGGATGAGAATAGCAATTGCAGTTGTAGGATGCTGCGATTGCTGTCAGTCGTTTACGCTCAATTCATGGTATCTTGTGTTTGAAACTTCTTTTTTTCCTGAAAATGTACATGATTTTGCATCTTAACAGTAGTATTCCGCTTTCATCTCAACAGTCTATGATTTGAGTTGATTTGATTTATTTTCTCGTGTAACTAAATATAGTGAAAATATTAGTTGTGATCAGTAGAAGCAGACCATAGAGTGAAATCTTACATGCAGATGATAAGAGTGAAAATAAACTGGACGGAATAACCCATGCAGTTTACAACACACAAAGCAAGATGTGGCAAGATCAACATGGAAATGTTTCACACAAATAACCACAGATCGAATAAAGCACATCTTTTCCAACTGATTATAAAATAATTCGAATGTTCATATTCTAGATTTATATTGTATGTACCATCAGATAAATGCAGTGTGAATACTGATCCAAGACGTCACACTATTTTTATCTGGTGGAAATGAAAATAAATCACTTACCCCGATGTTTCTAAACTTAACTTCTTCTATCTCTCAGTTAAGGATTATATAACAAAAAATAGCTAAATTAAACTTTGCTATGCAGAGTACTCAGATTGCAGTCAGTCAAAACTGTGGCAAATGAGAACGGGTTTAACGCATCATCAAGACTGGCAGGTATATTTATGCATGGCGGTCAGGGGACACATAAAATATGATGAGAAAGAAAAGATACTCACCTAGTGAATTATGTTGACATCTAATCATCTCATTTATGTATCTCCAATGGAAAGTTCATAAACGCCTTCAAGGATACGTATCAATCAATTCAAGTATTTTTGTCAAACAATAAATGCCATAATATGTAAGAATGGAAATAATTTGGAGCAAATGTTTTATTTTGGAATTACAGAACTTCTAGAGTGTTTATTGATGTGTCAGATTTCTCTAGTCCGAGCAAAACCAGAAAAGATTTGTGCGTTCAGCTTCTGGGAGAATGACTTGGCCTAGAAATGAATAAATCCTGGCAAACATGTTAAATTTTATTCATGAACCTTACAACACAGTTAAATATTATCTTATGTAACCAACACTGGAGTGATAGTTTTGCAAGTAACACCAACAGCTGCAAGTATAGGGTAAAACATACCCTCTATCTGGAAGATTACTGAATACTTGAAGTAGGCACTGATGTTGTGGACTCACTGATATTTCCTGCTGAAAAATAAAAGTTTCTTCAATGCAAGCCACGTTTGTATTGAGAAACTGCTTCCGTGATAATGGTAATCTATTTGAGTGTCAAACTATTAAATTAGAGTAATCCGAACAAGCAGAAAATCAAATGTATTGACTTCAAATCATGTTCAATGGTTCAGGCAAACCAGGTTATAAATTCTAGGTGTGCAGCATACAACGTAAATCAAACACTCAATTCAAATTTGGGTGTATGGTCACAAAAGTAGGAAATTGCTTGCTGGAAAAGCCATTCAATCATTGCAAACACACGTGTAGAAGAGGAGTCAGATAAAGATTGGATCTTACTGCACGTATGTCTATCTTTACCTTTCTTCCAAATGGAGAAAGTAATCAAGAGACACGGAGTAAGAAATGATCAGTATGGAATGATTTGGATACATTGCATGTGGTGGACAGATCAACATGAGGAAGATAAAAATACATATAGTTTGAAAGACATCAGGGATATAGTGATCAGAGATGTGCACTGAAACTTTAAGATGATTTAACTACGGTTATCTGCTGAAAACTACACCCGAAACCCCTGGAATTCACGTAGAGTCGAATAGCGTCAATTGAGGGAGGAAAGAAAACACTAATCATTCCAGTGTAGAATTCTTTACTGAGGCATTTTTCAGGCGTTATTTCAGATTTCCAGTGTCCACCATAAGTTACTTTATGATTAATGATTTGAACAGATTAAAAATGCAAACGTTCCATGTCAACCACATTCAAAAGCTTCAATGTAAACATCATGGCATACACAGAGAACACAGGGGGCTAACAACTTCTACATATTGTCTAGCTATCACCATTGTTAACAGGTAACCCGGGAATGCAACTTTTAAAAAAAGGTTTTGTGATTTACACATGAAAGAAGTGAAATGATCATTGAATTCTAACAGATGAAAGGCTTAACAGACAATCAATTTTTCAATGTACAATTTCAGTTACATCAAACTGTAAATGTTTTGCTATCAATTCTGTGTTACGATCGAGGCCTCCACTATCACCTGATGAAGGAGCGTACTTCGGAAAGCTAGTGTGCTTCAAATTAAACCTGTTGGACGATAACCTGGTGTTATGTGATTTTTAACTTTGTACATCCCAGTCCAACACCAGCATCTCCAAATCATGAATATAATTATATATCTTCTCAAATAATTGATCAAAACTCTCCTCAATATTCCAACGGCAGAGTCACTGATGCCTCCTACAGGTTGCAGAAACACTCATTTCTTTTATAGCAGATTCATTGAAGAATAAATTGCAAATACCAATTTATTCCTTGCCTCGAGGTACTATCAATATTGTTAGATCCAGAGCTAAGTGACAGAATTCTGAGCTGGAACAATTCTTCTATCTTTCGGATTCAATCGTCCGATTTCTGATAGAAGGGATAACAGTTGGAAGATCAAAAAGGCTAATTTCAAAGTATGGGGGTGACCCAGATAATCACAATGAAGAGCGGATGGATGATGTCGGGAGTACGCAATGATTAGTGTGCAGGTGACTGACAGAAGTGTTCACCAGTGGAAGAATATTAATGAATAAAATGCGAAAATCACAATGATCCAACAGGAAAACACAGGTTTCAATTTATTAAAGTGAATGAATTTTTAACGAAATAAATGAATTTTGGACATGTTTCACGGATGAAACAGCTTTCTGTTATGTCTCAATTAAGGGATTCAATGGACTTCTCATATACCCGCGAATAATGCAGTGGGAGAAAAACAATACTGGTGTTCGATTTCTGTAAATAAGAAAAGTAAGACGCAATAGACTGGAAAAGCATCAGGAAACCGAGTGTGAAGAGTCATGCCTTCGATGTTCTCCACTGAGTATCTCACATCTCCGGGCTGAAGTCAGTCCTCAAGCTTTCTCTTTGTCAGTTCAAAACGTATTCTGTCAATAATAATGACATATTAATAAAAGCGTTTGTCTGCATCTTGTGTGGACCAAGTTGGCAACTCATTAAGCAAGGAAACGCATGTTTCACTCAGTCTTATTGATTTAACTCATGAAGGGAGAGGCAGAGGGAATACGACTGAGAAAGAGAGACAGAGAGAGAGATACGGAGAGAAATGACTGAAGTAGGGAACATGACATTTGTGTCTGTCTTTTCAGGTACAAACAGACACCAAACGATACTATTCAGCTTCCATCCATGCATCACTTTCATTTACCGATATACATAGAAGATAGAACAGAACAGTACAATACAGTACAGACTCTTCGATCCTCGATAATGTGCCGAAATTTTATCCTCTTGAAGATCAAATTAGTCTACATTCCAAATCTTTCACTATCAACCATGCAGCTATCCAAGAGTAACTTAAGTATCTGACTCTACTACCAACGTTGGCAGGGCATTCCATACACTCACCTTTTCCTGTGTTAATAACCTCACTCTGACATCTTCCCCCAATCTCGTCAACATTGTGTCCCCAAGTGATAGCCTGGGGAAAGGTCTCTGGCTCGCCACTCTACCTATTCCTCTCACATACACACCCCGACACTCATAGCCACACACGTACAGACACATACTCTCTCACTGACACTCACACTCGCAACACAGACACACACCCACATGAACACACACTCATAAAGCTTTGTGCAGTGAATTTGTGCTTGCAGAATTGCATTTTATTTTGATTAAAAATTACATGAATGATGTAAGAATTTTTTTTAAGGAAATATAATCAGGCTGAAAATTGGGACATAGAAAGACAGACTTCAATCTTACACCTCCAATGCATTTTGTAAGCTGACATCGCACCTGTCATTAATGTTGACTTGAGAAAGTAACTTTAAAATAAAAGTTCTTAGATTTACATATGAAAGAACTGAAACCAACACGGTTTTTCCAAACATTGAGAGACTTAACTCACAAAGAAGGAAATTTTCAATATATCATGTCAGTTGCATTACATTTAAACTTTTTGCTGTAAATTATGCATCTTACGATCTTGTACTCAACAACCACCTTGACGAAGCAGCAGTGCTCTGAGAGCTAGCCCTTCCACATAAATATAATGGAATATTGCCTGGTGTTGTATGATGGATAAATCTGTACACTCCAGTCGAAACCTGCCACCTCCAAATTACGTTTTTCGTTATCTTTATCCAATCACTTCTCCCCCTTCTTCAATGCGAAAAGTCCTATCTCCCTCAACCTTTATTCAAAAGGTAATCCCTCCAGTACACGCAGCATTTGAATAAATCTACAGTGCACCCTCTCTAATGCTTCCATATTTTTCGAACCACTAAACACAAGCATCCAAGTGTGGTCCAAACATGGTTTTATACAGCTGCAGCATAATCTTGCGGTTCTTAATCTAATTCCCCTGCTAACTGAAGCCAAACACAACATACATATTCCGACTAACCCTTTAAACTTGGGTGGCAACTTTGAGGGATTGACGTGTGTGAATCCCAAGATCACTTTGTTCCTCCACAATGACAATAATGCTGCCTTTACCTTTGTTATCTGCATTATAATTTCAACTTTCACAATTAATCACTTTGTGCATTTTCAAGTTACACTCTGACTGCTACCTCTCAGCCCCGTTCTACATCCCGTTACAACCGACAACAGCACTCCACATGTTCAGAACTGCAGTAACCTTTGTCTCTTCGGCATACATGTCTAACCACCCTTCTACTTCTCCATGCGAGTTATTTATAAAAATCAGAAAGAGCAAAGTGCCTAGAACAGACCCCTGTGGAAAACCACTGGCCACCGAGATACAGGCTGCATACTTCTCACCTACGACCATTGTCGTCTTCTATGCGCCTGCCAAATTGGTATCCAGGCAGCCAAACTTTCCTGTGGTGGGTCGAGGTGGGATGCTTTTCAGTCAGTCGATGTGGGCATGATGGCCGAATCACCGACTTACACACTGTAGGGATTTTGTCATTCTAGGTATGCTTCCATTGTTCATTGACAGATCCCGTTACATAACACAAGAGATAGCATTAGAACTCCAAATCTCTGTGAATACCCGAAACACAATGCATTCCTTCTGCCAACGTCTTCATGGAGGAGCTTTAGGCCCTGGAAGCAGTTCATTACAGGGCACAAGCACAAACCCCTAACATCACGTCTTAATTTCTAAAGGGTGATGAGACCCATTCAACTCTTCATCTCTGGAATCTGAATCGTGAAAGGGTGGTAGAATTAAGGAGTTCTCAGAAACAACAGCGACGGTCAGGGGAGGTAAACAGAAACAATGTGACAACTTGAATTAAATGTCAAAAATGTGCTGGGTCGAATTACCAGAATTCCCTGCCGAAGGATATTGAAAGCCAACCTGCAGCACCCAGAGTGCAACAATTCAAGAAGGCAGCTTCCTACCACTTTCACTAGAGGGCAATTAAGAACAGGTAATAAGTGCTCGTTCCAGTTAGCACTGTCCAAATTATTTAAGAATTCTGACAGGGTCATTCAGGAGAGTTAATAGAAAACACTTCCACACAGAGAATAGTGGTGGTTAGGAAATCTTATCTTCAAATGGCGGCTGATGTTTATTCAATTGTTACATTTAAATCTGAGATAGGCAATTTTTATTTGAGCAAGGGATGTGTTCTCAAGACAGGCATATGGAGATATCCCACAGATGACACATGGTCTTCCGAGCAGCTGAGCAGATTCGAGGACCTGAACAGCTTCACCGTGTTACTGATTTCCTATAAATAAATTATTTCGATCTTCTTTCGTTTTCTCATTACTCAGGCTGGTAACTTTGTTCGGTACATCATGCAAACTTTAAGGAGATAGTTTTGAACTTCCGTTCCAGTCACTCCCTGCCTCAATTCGTGATGTAACTTTTTAACAGAATTCAAACTGGTGCCAATTATCATGATGTCTGTGATGAAAAGCAGGGTACTCTTTGAAACCATAAAATGAGCATCGGTGTTTCAGTTTTGTCATTCTCCCTCTCACCACCACAGTGATGATGTTGGCGATACTGCTTTTGCTGCTTGGAAAGCTGGTGATGATGGACGTCCAGAAAAATTGTAAGTACCCCCGTTAATCTTCCTTTCAGAGAATTGCACAACTTCTTGTGGTTTAAACGAGGCAAGCACTCTTTTGAACGTTGGCCACTATGCTCTTTGCTTTCTTCCAAGACTACAGAAAACGGAAATAATGAAGTATTGATCTGAATGACCACACATGATTGATCATGTGTGTTCATCCAGATCAATACTTCATTAGTTCCGTTTTCTGTAGTCTTGGAAGAAATAAAAATTTCACACAGAAAGACGCCGATCATAAATCCCAGTCTGTCCACAAATTGTACGCTTGCATTCTTTCTTATTGGAAATATTGATCGCCAAGCAGATGTGCAATTGATATGCGACATCTCAGTGAAAGTGGGATGTTGTGGGTCAATGTAGGTTTCTAATCCTACCTGCTCCAAAGTTGTGTAATAACATCTCTATAGCAGATGGATTCGCATACAATTCAACAGATTTTTTTAAATATATGCATTGCTTTGCCGGACTTTAATTTCAAATGGATTTGATTATAAAATGCAAGAGGTTTCACTCAAGGTAAACAAGACTGGAGTCAGCATAATTGGAATATTGTGAACAGTTTCGGTCATCGTACCTGAAGAAACGCAGACCACAGAAAGTTCATTGAACCGATGCCAGTTATGGACGGAATGTCTTAGCAGGAGAGGTTAAGTCGGGTGGAAACCCATTGGAGTTTCGAAGAATAAGAGGTGAGATTATTGAAGAAGAAAAGACTGTTGAACACCTTTCCAGTTTAACTGATGTGAGGTCTATTGATCGAATGTGAGAGTGTCGGACGAGAGGACCTCATCTCAGAATGAAGTGTTATCAATTTAAAACATTCTTGGGGAGAAGTTTATTCTATCGGATTGTTGCAAATCCAGGGAATTCTTTACCCCACAAAGCTGTCAAGGTTGAAAAATTCAAAGGTGTGACAGACACCTGTTTCAAACAGTAAGGGGATCGGTGAAGTATTGGTAAAAGGCGGGAAATTGCAGTTGTGGGTGTAGTTGGTCTGATATCTGCAGTGGCTGCAGCATGAACGCCTTCACAATGGCTGCATTCCTCCAAGTCCTGTCTTCTTTGATCTATACTGTATTATTAAAGCTGTCTATATTTGCCGTGCGTCAAGATATGTGTTGCACAAGGAACTGCTTAACACCAACCTTTATGATAGTTCTGAAACAATCCCTCTTTGATCATGGCTTTATCAGCTTTCGACCATATAAGAATCATAGAATTATCCAGTCCAGAGCGCGACCATGCTATCAATTGTCTGTGCCCTGGCTCCTGTAAAAGCTACAAAGTTAGCACAATTCTCCACCTCAACCTTCACATTCCTCTCAATTCATCCCCTGAACATGAATATCCAAATCTATTTTGAAACCTTCTGTCGAATATGCCTCCACCTCTGTCCCTGGTAGCGTATTCCATATCCCATAAACTCTCTGAATAATGAAATCACTAAGTTATGGACCAGGGGATCTGTTCACTTTTAAGCCAGCTGATGTTTCCTATTGATTCTTAATTCCGGAAGCAAACTGTTCAGAAGCTTCACAGTCCCTCTTCCTAACTATTTGCACACTGTGAACAACTGATCAGTTCTCAATCGCATATATCAATAGCAGGTCAGAGCTGCAGCACTGCATGCAGATCTGGTATTCACAAACAATAATAGAAACCACTACAAGCAATATGCACTGTTGCGACCCCAACGAAATACGATTGGAAAAGAGAGACCTCAGTCTGCATTTTCTGGCTTTATGTCCCCCAGTGAGACCACAGGAGGATATCCCCGTGTGTGGAATGTTAAGATTGAAGCACACTTTTTCTGTCTCCTAGATCCAATAATTCCATGTGTTTTAGAGAGAAGTTACTGCAGTAAAGTACCATGTGATGAGACAATTTCAGTAAGGACCATTGGGGCATGCCCACACTTCCAAGTGTGCTGCCTGCCTTTCTTGCCAGCGATGAAGAAAAGGGAACATGCATCTCTGGAAAACATTTGAGTTTCCGAATGGAGAGATCTGTCATCTCAATGATTCCATCTTCATTTCATGATCTCAATACAATGAGCTCTGGCGCACTGCTTTCTTAGACACATGAATAAAATTAAATGACACCAACAAACATAAATTGTCCAAGTTTCATTTCCCATTCAGATCATAGTTCTAACATAATGACAGGGACGAGGACAACGGTCACAGAATAGGCAGGATACCGCGGTAACATTGTCTTTGTTGCAACTGAGGTGCTGTGTAGGCCTTTGGTTACATGGCAGTTGGAAGACCATGTTCAGACCGGATCACCACAGTGTAGGAATGGTATGGAGGCTCTGGGGAGGCTCCAAAAGGGATTTGGCAGGATAGGAGAGGACTAACTGCAAGAAGTGAATGCAAAGCCTTTGATCGTTTCTGCTGGACTCTGGTAGTAGGAGGGACGAAGTGTCAAAAGCACAAAAAATGATGCAAGGATAGATTATCCAGGCGGAGCTTTTTTTTTTTATCTCCAGGGCGTATATGTCAAATATAGGTAGACATATATTTAAGGTGAAGGAAATACATGTGGAATCATATGAGGAATGTTTTTACAGCGAGGGATGTAGGCGTCGGGACCACGCTACCAGGAGAGGTGGCTGAACTGGATATCGAAGCAAAGCTTATGATTAGATGCATAAATGAACGAATAGAGTGCAGGCAGATAGAATTAGTTTAATATAGTAGCATCGTGGGCAGAACCAGCCGTTCCTGTACAGTAACGTTCTATATTCTCTGGATCAGTTTAGTAACAAAGGATAGCAAGACTTGCTCGGGTTGTTTTGCTTTGAAGCAGAAAAGATAGAGGGATGAGTGTTTGTGTAAGTGCATGTTTGCATGTGTGTGTGTATTTGTGCATCTGTGTATATGAGTGTGACCGAATGTGAATGTGGGAGAGGGTCCGTTTAAGGGTGTGCGTGAGTGTATGTGTACATGTGAATGTTTGTGACTGTGTGTGTGAGCATTAGTGATTTTGTGTGTGTGTATTTGTGCATATGCGAAGGAATGTGTGAGTGCGTGGGAGATGGTCTTTGTAAAAGTGTGCGTGAATGTATGTTTGTGTGTATAATTGTGTGACAGTGTCTGATGATGGGACAATGTTTGTGTCAGGGAGTGTGTGTGCCTGGGAGAGGATGTGTCAGTGTGTTGGAGAGCGTGTATGTGCATATGAGTGTGGTAGGAAGGTTTGTCCAAGTGTATGTGAATGCGAGTGTGTGTCTGTAAGTGTGTGAGAGTGTGAGTGTGTGGTTGGAGGGTCTGTGTAAGTAAGTGTGAATGTGCGTGTGTGCATGTGACTGTGTCACTGTGATAGAGGATTGTCTTTGTAAGTGTGTCCGTGCGTGCATGTGCTTGAAATTATGGGAAAGGTTCTGTGGAGGTGGGTATGAGTGCGTGAGAGAGGGCGTACCAGCGTCTGTGTAAGTGTATGTGAATGTATGTGAGAGCATCTTTGTAAGACTGCGTGTGTGTGTGTGTGTAAGTGTTGCAGGAAGGTTTGTGCAGGTTTCTGCTTGTGTGTGTGGGAAAGGTCTATGTAAGTGTTGTCAGTTGTGAATGTCAGAGGAAGGTCTCAGCAAGTGTGCGTGAATGCGTATGTAACTGTGAGTGTAAGTGTGTAGCAGGAGGGTCTGTGTAAATGCGTGTGTGACTGTGTCAGTGTCTTTTTGTGTATGTGTGCACATATATGAGTGTGTGTCAGTGTTTTGTGTGGGAGATGGTTGGTGCGAGCGTGAGTCAATGGGAGAGACATCTGTGTAAGTCTGTGTCTATGTGTCTCAGCATTTTTGAGTATGTGCAAGTCTGAAGGAGAGGGAATGTGGATGTGTGCTTTAGTATGTGTGAGCGTGTGGCGGCTGTGTTCTGTAAGCGTGTATGACAGTGTTTTGAGGTGAATGTTTACCTGTGAGTGGGTTTAAGTGTGTGTTGGGTGTTAAGTGTCTGCGTAAGGGTGTGTAAATATCTGAGTGAGGGAGATTATGTGTAAATGTGCATGAGAGTGTGTGCATATGTGAGTGTGTGTGAATGTTTGTGTGTGAGGTGCTGTGTGCGTGTGAATGCATTGGAGGAACATATGTGTAAGTGTGTGTGTGTCCGTGTGTGTGAGTGGTTGTGAGTATATGGAGTGCGTGGGAGAGTGACTGCGAAACTGTGTGTCAGTATGTGTGAGTGTGTGGGAGGAGAGTGTACATGTCTATGACTGTGTGTGCGTGTTTCGAAATGTGCGGGTGAGACTCAGCAATCTGCGAGTGCATATGCGAGGGTTAGTGTGAGTGTGTGGGAGAAGCATCTGTGTAAGTGTCTGAGACATACATACTCACTCACATTTACACAGAATGTTCTCCAGCCGGTCCATACACAAACTAACACAGACACTGTTCCCATACTCACAGATTTACATACTTATGCAGATCTTCCGCTGATATTTAATCTCACACACACTTAAAGAGACCCTTTCCCAGACATTCACACAGGCACCCAAACATGTACACAGACCCTCCAACCACACACACACACACACGTAGGCGTATAAACGTACAATTATGCAGACCTTCGCATGCACCCACTCAAACACACTCATATATACACACTCATACACTGTAACACCCGTTTAAAAAAACCCCGTTCCCATGCATTAACACTCACACACTGGCACACACTTCCACAGACCCTCTCCCACATGCTCACATCTACGTAAAATCATTTATACATACTTACACATACAGGTACACACACTTACACAGACCGTCCTCTCACAATCTCACACTCACACACACTGACACACACTTTCGCTGACTGTCTTCCAAGCACACAGACGAACTGACAGACACTCACCAACACTCAAACACTTGTGCATACTTACACAAACCATCCTCCAACATTCACGCATACATACTCGCACACACTGACGCAGACTCTCATCCACTCACTCACTCAGTCAGAGACGTTTACACAGACTCTCTCCCACACAGACACTCACTTATACACACACACATACGCACATACACTCCTCCAACAAACAATGTCACTCAAACACAATAACACAGATCCTGTCCGACAAACTCACACACACACAGGCGCTTACACTTACAGACACGCTCAAGCACTCATAAGCAATTTTACACACCCTCTCTCACATACTCGCATACGCTTACACAGATGATCTCCATCACACACACATACACACACGTCCACACGCATTTGCACGGACTGTCCTCCCACACGCAGACTCACTTCCACCAACCCTCACATACAAGAGCACACAAATATACTCGCACACACTCACATGTACTCCTACAAGCTCACACAGTCACACAAGATTACATAGAACGTCCACCCAAACATTTACACATGCACGCTCACACACACTTATTCAGAACATTTCCCATACACACTCGAAGGCACCACACACACTTACACAGACCCTCCTCTTATGTTCACACTCACAAACGCTGGCACACTTACACAGACTCTCCCCTCTACACACAGAGACAGAAACGCACACAAACCTGCACAGCGTGTGTGGGGTCTATTTCGTGCTTGTGGGGTTACCTGTAGTGTGACAAGCAACAAAGATCATGGTTGAGGCCATCCTGGCTGTCGGGGAACTGAGATACAGCGTCTGCTGAGTCACATGCGTGATTATTACCCACGGGAGACTGATTCTATCTAAACAACAGCGGGGTACTATGTGTATGAGGGGTGTGTGTGGGGTTTGTGTGAGTACGAATGGGAGGTGTGTGTGTGTATGTGTGTGTGTGTGCCTGTGCATGTGTGTGTGTCTGTGTTTTCGTGTATGCGTGAGTGAGTGGTAGCATGTGTGTGAGTGTGTGTCTGGGTGTGTGACTGTGTGTGAGGGTGTATGTGTGTGGGGGAGGTGCGTGTGTCGCGGTGCAAGTATGTGTGTTTGTGTGAGGGGTGTCTTTGTGTGTGTTGGGTGAGGTATGTGTGTACGTGTATGCGTGTGTGTTGGAGTTTGTTTGTGGATGTGGATGCGTGGGGTTGTGTGAGTAAGGTGTGTGTGTTTGTGTATCCCGGTGAGTGGGTGTCTGTGTGTGTCGCTGGTGTGTGTGAGTCGGTGTGCAGGAGTGTGGGCATGTGGGTTTTGTGTGTGTCTCTCGATGAGTGTCTCTGTGTTTGTGGTTGAGAGTGAGATGTCTTTGTGTTTTGTGGGTCTGTGTGCCTGCATGTGTGCATCCATGTGTGTCCGTTTGTATGTGGTTATAGAGTGTGTGTGTCTTGGTGTTTGTGTGTCTGTGTGTCTGCGTGTGTGTGTATCCGTGTGTGTGTGTAAGGCAACCCAATGGTCTAAGTATCTGAATCGCTCCCCCTGCACCGGCCGGGCAGACACGTGCTTAGCTGCGCTCCCTGACTGTTCCTCACGCTGCTGTCTCGTGACACCAGTAGCAAACCAGACAACACTACTCTACTCGTCCTCCTATTCAACTTGCATACTTGCTCTCTGTAGTCACCTTTCAGATCCTAAATCCTTTTCCAGGCTTTGTCATTGGTGCCAATATGTACCACGATTTCTGGCTGCTCACCCTCACCCTTCAGGATCTTGTAATCCTGATCAGCGACATCCCAGTCACTGTGAGGCAACATACCTTGGGGGAGTCCCATTCCTGATCACAAAATCTTATGTCAATCGATCTAATCATTGAGTTCGCTACCACTAGCTCTTTTCTATTCTCTACCCTTCCTTTCTGAGAAACACTGCCAGGCTGAGTGTCAGAGACCTGACAATCATGGCATTCCCGTATTTGGCCGTCCACATCAGCAGTATTGAAAACGGTATACTTATTGATTGAGAGAGGAAAGGCAACAAAGGATCCTTCGTCGGTCCGTCCATTGCCTTTCCGCCCCCTGACTGTAACCCAGCTGTCCAAATCATTCGCCTGAAGACTGACCATCTCCCTGTACATCCTCTCAATTTCTCCCTCAGCCTGCCGAATAATCGCGCCCACTGAAAAAAATCAATAATTTACGTTCCCAACAGGCTCCGCTTCCTGTGCCCTCCACACGAACTCGAAAAGGCCTCTGGCACGTGAAGATAGATCCATTTGTAGAAAGCCTTACCGACCAGGAAGGCTTCGTTTTCTTCACTCTCTGCTCCAGCCACTCGAATTCAAAAAGGACCCTGGCACGGGAAGGTAGGTCCCTTTATAGAAACCCTTAACTTCCCAGCAGGCCCGACTTCCTCCTCTCAGTACTCCAGCTGCTCGAATTCACAAGGGAATCTACTGGAATTCCTTGAGAAGGTAACAAGCAAATGAGACCAAGGACATTCAGTGTGTATTCTCGACCTGGATTTCCAAAAAGTCTTTGATAATGTGGCGCATCGGAGTTAGATAAGGGCTCGTTGTGTTCGAGGCAATGTCCGAGTATGGGTGGGTGATAGACTGTCTGTGTGAAGGCAAAGAGTGGGAATAATAACGTCCTTTTCAAGACTGAAGCCGGTGACTGTTGTTGTTCCGTAAGGGTCGATGTTGGGATAACTTTTCACATCATAAATTAACATCGTGCATGACGGAATTGAGGGCCTTATTGCTCATTTTACAAATGGTGCAAAGATACGTGCAGGATCAGGGAGTATTAGGAGATGAGGAGACTGCAGAATGATTTCGCCAGATTAGAGGAATGGCATTGAATTGGCAAATGATATACAATTTGCGAAACTATTAGGTAGTGTTTATGGTCAGAAGATTAAAGACAAGGATATTGTCAAAATGGGGACAAATTTCATAATTGTGACATGCAACGTGACTTGGGACTTCTACTCCCGACTTCCCTTAAGATAAACTTGTCGGTTCAGTCAGTAGTTCGGAAGGCAAATATAACGTTTTCATTCATCTCGAGAGGAATGGAATATGAAAGCAGCGGTGTAATTTTGAGACTTTATAAGTCTCTGGTCAGACATGTTTAGAATATTGTGAACAGTTTTGGTTCATCACACCCAAGGAACGATGTATTGGACCTTGAGCATGTCCAGAAAATGTCGACGAGAATGAACCCAAAAATAAAAGTCTTTAACAAATGAGCAACGTTTGAGGATACTGGGACTGTATGCATTTTAGGTAGAAGGATGAGACAACATTTGATTTTAACTCAGAGTATACAGAACGTCTTAGACAGAGTGATTGTTCCACTGGCGGGAGAGATGAGGACGCGCAGGCACAAACATGGAGCCAAAGCAAAATCCGTCACAATGGACATCAGGAGAAACTTCTTAATCGGAGTGTGATGATTCTCTGGCATTCATTGACCCAAAAGGCTGTAGCAGCCACGTAATTGAGTATATTTAAAATTGAGATAGGTAATTTCTTGAATGCCAAGATGGCCTACGTTTAGGGGAGAAAGCTGTAAAATCGGGTCAAAAACCTCTCAGCCATAATAGAATGGCGGAGAGGTCTCGATGCGCCAAACATCTTATTTTCTGCTCTTATATCGCATGATTGCTGAAGAAGGGCTTATGCCGGAAACGTCGATTCTCCTGTTCCCTGGATGCTGCCTGACCTGCTGCGCTGTTCCAGCAACACATTTTTAACTCTGATCTCCAGCATCTGCAGAACTCACTTTCTCCTGTTATGGTGGCATGACAAACTATGTAGAACAAAAAACATATGGGTAGCTAAATCACCGGTGCAGGGCATTATATAACCAAAGATAATTCAGGTAGGGAGTGAAGAGATTTGGTGATGATATTTGCGTCCTCACTGTCCACTGGATTAGTGCCAGATGACAAGAGTATGGAAAATTGTAATTCCTTATTTATGAAAGGTATTAGGGATAATACTGGGAATTACACACCAAACAATCTTACGTCAGTGTTGGGCAAATTATTGTAAACCATTGTGAGATAAATGACTTACGAGTATTTGGAAAAATAGTCTGACTGGAGATAATCAAGCTGGCTTTGCAAGGATCAGGTCATGTGACACAAATCTTCTCAATTCTTTGAGGATGTGACAAAGCACGTTGATGAAGATAGAGCATTGAATGTGATGTAACTGGTTTTTACAAAGGCGGTTGATAAGATTCCCCACGATTGGCTCATTCAGAAAGTAAGGAGGCATGGGATACAGAGAAACCTGTCTGTATTACCGGAAGAAGACAGAGGGTGCTTGCAGATGTACAATTTTTTAGATTAGATTAGATTAGATTACAGTGTGGAAACAGGCCCTTCGGCCCAACAAGTCCACACCGACCCGCCGAAGCGCAACCCACCCACACCCCGACATTTACCCATTACCTAACACTACGGGCAATTTAGCATGGCCAATTCACATGACCTGCACATCTTTGGATTGTGGGAGGAAACCGGAGCACCCGGAGGAAACCCACACAGACACTGGGAGAATGTGCAAACTCCACACAGTCAGTCGCTTGAGGCGGGAATTGAACCCGGGTCTCAGGCGCTTTTCATCCTGGAGCTCAGTGACATGCAGTTTTCCACAGGGAGAAGTTCTGGGACATCTACTCTTCGTGATTTTTATGAATTATTTGGATGAGTAAGTGGAAGGGTGGCTTAGTAAGTTTGCCAATTTCTTGAAGGCTGGTGAAGTTGTGGATCGTGTGGACGGCTGTAATTCATTACCCCGGGGCATGGTCTGGAATACTGTATTCAGATTTGGTCGCCAGATTATGGGAACGATATGGAAGCTTCAGAACGTTTGCAGAGGAGATTTACCCGGACGCTGGTGGAGGGCATGTCTTGTGAAGAAAGCTTGAGGGAACTAGAGGCATTTCTCACTGGAGTGAAAAGGATGAGTGCTGACTTGATAGAAGTGTACGAGATGTTGTAAGGCATAGATAGATTGGATAGGTGGACTCTTTTTCCCATGATGGAAATTTCTATCACCAGAGGGCATAATTTTAATTTAAACGAGGAAAATTTAGGGGAGATATTAGAGGTAGTTCATTTACACAGGGAGAGGTAGCTGCATTCAATGCACTGCCAAGAGGGGTCGGCGAGTTATATTCATTAGCGACATTTAAGCTACTCTTGGATACCACAAGGAACATGCTACATTAAAGGGTATGTAGGTGAGACTGATTTTAGAGCAGGTAAAATGTCGGCACAGCGTCAAGGGTTGAAGGGCCTGTAAAGTGCAGTTTGTTCTATCTTCTCTTGTAACATAGTGACAAGAGGAAGCAGCAATAAATGAACAGTATACGTCAATGGCCTTCTAATTACAGGTCCTTAATGACTGTGCAGGCATTCAGTTTTACAAAATGTTCATTGCTTAATATTTGAACATCAAAAGTGGTCAAGTTACAACAATTTTTATCATCAAAGTTCATACAAATAGAGAATATGTTGCAGGCTTGCTTCCATCAGTCGGTGAAGGAATCATGAGTGGGTAAATCACGCACAAAGAATCTCCCTGTTCCAAACAGGACGTATCGGTTGGAGAGGCCGCTAAGCTTTCTCTTTGAAATCACCTGAACAACTGAACAAGCAATAAGGGTAGGTCACGAAGACCTTCGAATGCTTCATCCACCCCAACTCAATAACAACATGGCTGCCCGAATTCCAGTACAACTCTACATTCCTACGGATTCCATGAACGCTTTTCATTCCTCAGTCATATTGGCGGATTGAACAGGCTGGGTCTGTTCGCCACGGGGTAGAAGGCTGAGAGGACTCCTCAGAGTAATTATCAATACCTTGGTGTGGGGCTAACCAGTGTAGATTGAAAGAAGTTGTTCGTGCCTGTAAAAGGAACAAGACCGAGAATGGTGTGGTGTCGACTGATACGCAACCAGAGCAGGGGTGGTGTAAGGACATGATTTTCACCCGTGAGTTGTTAGTTAAGGTGAGTATCCAACGGTTTCTGTTTGTCTCTGTATGAGAGAGAGAAAGAGTGTTAGAAATACTGTTAGAAAGTCAATGCCAATTTTAAGTCTTTATTCCCACATTTTTCCTGGACTTACCAGACTGAAGCAAACTCCAGGAGCACCAGCTGACGCTCAAAGGAAAGAGGGAGTTTGTGAAACAGTCTCCTGAGCTGGGACTGATGCAATGGCGAGAAAAACCTGCCGCCTCCAATTTCCTTATATCTTTCCTTATATCTCTCCGTTTAGCTATTCACCTGTTCTTGTTTGCTGTTTCTCTCTGTACGTCTCTACCAGTCGGTCATTGCCGGACTCTCTCTCTTTCTCTCTTCCTCGCGCTCTCTTTCCTTCCATCTCTCTCTCCCTCTCTCCCTCTCTCTCTCTCTCTCTCTCTCTCTCTCTGTCTCTCTCTCTCTCTCTCTCTCTCTCTCTCTCCCTCTGTCTAATCCGTACTTAGATACTTGTATCAACGATAGCCTGGTGAAGTACTGGATGATTGGAGTTTGGCTAACGTGGTGCTGTTATTTCAGAAAAGTGGTATGGAAGAGACAGAGAACTAAAAACCGGTGAGCCTGACATCAGTGTTGGCAAGTTGTTAGTGGTCATTCTGAGGAACCGAAATTCATTTAGGGTATTATTCTTCTTTCTTTCCACCTCTCTCAGCTTTCTTTTTTGTATTTCCATTGTCCTCTCTCTCGCTTTCTTGCGCGCCTCCATCCATTCTGGTTTCATCCCGCTTTCTCTCCCTCTCTCTCTCGTCCATTCTCTCTCAGTCTCTGTCCCTTCTTTTGTTTGTTTCACGGTTTCATTTTTAAATCTAATTTTACCCTGGCTCATTTTCTCATTTGACTCTTTGTTCCTGTCGTTTTTTTAGATCTGACTCTTTACTCCCCTGACACTTCTTCCAATGCCTCGCTTTCCCCTTCATCACTTCCCGCTCCCTATTTTTCCCTGCCTATTTTGTCTCCGCTTGTTCTCTCCCTCCACATTTCCCCTTCCGCATTTTTCGTTCCTTCCTACCTATCTCTTTATTCTCATTTGCTGAGCCTCAAATTCCGTGCTTCTTTTCTGCCTGTCTCTTTCCCCCATCGACTTCCACCACACTTATTTCCCCTTCTTCACTCTCCCCTCCTCTTTTATTAATGTCTTTTTCTTCCCTATCGTTTTGTCGTGTCTCTATTTCTTTGCACTGATTATTTCACTCTTTCTGCACTCCGCCTAATTTTGTAGACCTCCAGTAATTTTGCAGCTCTCCAGTAATATTGCAGCCGGCCACAACCTCGCTCTCCCCCAATTTGTATAACTCCACAAATCTTTATCGTTCGTAATATTATTTTGTCGACGAATTCTGACCAATTGTGCACTCCTAAATGTTATTGATCTCTGATTTCTGTATCTTCGGGTGCACCGTGGCTCTGTGATTCGCGCTGTCGCCTGACAGCACCAGACATCCGCGTTCGATTCCAGCCTTGGGTCACTGTCTGTTTGGAGTTTGCACATTCTCACCATGTCCGCATGAGTTCCGTTCGCGTGCTCTGTTTTCCTTCCACAATGCAAAGACGTGCAAGTTAGGTCAATTGGCCATTCTGAATTTGTCCCATAGTGTTCAGGAGTGTGTAGGATCGATTTATTTGTCAGAGGAAAACGTCGAAGAGTGGAATATTCATCAGAGGATCGGTGTGTATTTGTGGAGCTGCATGGCCTGATGCCACACTGTAGGAATTCTATGATACATAAGTTTTTGCCTCCTTCACAATTTCTTTTGCAACTTCGCCTATTTTGATCCTTCCAAATATGGTCTGGCGGATCATTTGCACGGTTCAAAATGTAAACGTGCCTCACCTAATTTTTACAAGCACTTCAACTTTTGCATTCTCTATTTCCCCACGTTACAGCCGCTCAGGTTGAAACACTCCTGCAAGAACGCTGTCTCTTAATTTTTGCAACAAGTGGAATGATATTATTATCCTCTAATTTTCTCCACCTGCAAATTTTGCCGATTCTTACCCTATATTGCACACAACGACGAATATATCACCATAAATTTCATAAATCTCATATTGCACATAAATCTCATATATTGCACATACTAATTATTTCGCATCCGTCAGATGTTGCCACCCTATATTTTGCTTCACCCGCCCAGCTTTTGAGTTGCCCTAAGAATTTGGCACTCACACTCACATTCTCAATTTTGCGCCTCCCGAATATATTGTGAAACCGATTACCTACCCCTAAATTCGCAATAACCTCAGAAGTTGTGCTGTTATTCCACCCATTTTCCAAGTCCACATTTTATCCCCCTGAAATTAACCTTCAACATTTGGAAACATTGAATTTCATCACTCATTTTAAACATCCACAAGTATTATAATCGTCCATAGTTTGAGACCCTTCCATACATACCATCCACACGTTCCTTTTTTGCTTCCAGCAGCAAACGTTGCAACCCACATCCTCAGTTATGCCGCCTAATTTTGCTTTCCCCAAATGTTGAACAGAAAATCTTTTCTTCCTTACTCTCAACATTGCTCCCTCCATTTCTCCTCTCTACCCAAATTTTGCCCCTCAGAAATACAGAAGGAAAGGCAGAGGAAAAGATTATCCAGACTGAAGTAAACGACAGAAATGCAACGAGAACCACACATCATCAAGTCATCACACCAAAAGTTTTTTCATCACTGTCCACATTTCACAGCCCCTTCCAATGTTTGCTCACCAATCATAGAATTTCCACTCGCACACATGTTATTTCAAAATAGTCCCCTCTTTCTCTGCAATTACCCTCCCCTGTGCAGCTTCCTTCCCTTTCTGCACAGCACCCACCTGAGAGCCAAAATCGTGCCCCTAGATATCTTATTTCCCCACTTTGTCAAACCCTGAAGAAATAGTTTGCACACACCAAATACGTTTTTAGGAATCAATTTTGTACAAACACTTATTCCATATCTTCACCTTTTGAATGCTGCAATATTACCTAATTTTGCAACACCTGAAATATTGGAAACTCACCTGAATAATTCAACCCAAATGATTTCTCCATCTCTAAACCGTCGGGCGCCGATACCCTAGAGTGTAGAGACAACCCATTTGGTTCAACAAAGCAACACTGACACTGGGATTCTCATCTCACCATGACCAATTCGCCCTCCCCAGTTTCTCAAATACTGCATTCGTTTTGCTAATTCATGCTACCTTCACATCTTTGGACTATCAGAGGAAAATGGAGCATCCGATGGGACCCGTTTCAGAGACGGGGTAAAAGTGAAAACGTCACACAGACAGTCATACGTGGTGGAATTGAACAGGGATCCCGGGTGCTGCGAGTCAGCAGTATTGATGACTGAACCACCATGCCGCACCAATGTGAAGCCGTTCAGTTTTGCACCTCATTCCCGTCATCGAAATGCCCTCCCCTGCACATCTTCGCCATCTCCACATTTTCACAACGAGCCACACTATACGTATATATGCCCTTTTACGTAACAAACGCCACACCTCCCCTCGTTTTTTTCACAAATATATGGAGGGATTAAGAGAGAAGGAAAGACGGCGTCTGAGAAAGTGTCAGGCACAGGGACATTATGAAAATGAGAAGGCAGTCAAATTGGGGGGAGAAAAGCAGATGCAGCAGAGGCAGAGTACGACAGAGAACAGCAGACCGAGGGACCACAAAGAACCGTACAAATACAGAGAATATCCAGTCGCAGGAGCAGGCAGAGTGCGAAGGAGAAGGAGGAAAGTGCCAAGGATGGAACCAGTCGCTCAGTACTTGTTCTTGAAAATCCCCATTTGAGAAATATCCCACTTGGGATGTTCACTGAATGACACATTCCCCCATACCACTCTGTCTGGCCCAGTGCCAGTATCCTTCCATTGTCCACTCGCCACCGCCCCCCCCCACCCCCTCAGCTTCAACCCAACACATCACTCAGTCAATCCTCCAGAGGGCGAGAACAATCCCCAATCACATCGATCATTAATTCATCTTGGGGCATGGATCATCACCACGTCTCTTTGATCAATGCGTCCTCCAGTGACATGAATCAGTCACCCACTCCACAGATTACCCCGTCCTCCGCAGGTGTATCCAACCACAAACGATTTATTTCACCCTTTGCTGAATTGGGAAAGTTTTTGACTCCTCTGTTGTTAACATCAAACTAGATTTTACCCCACTTCTTGTGTCTGACATTACCTGACATTTTTTTTTGAATGTCGGCACTTCAACATGTTTTGTTGTTAACTTTTCTACGACATGAAAATGGATATGATACTTCATCCATGTCATCCTTCGGATATTTACTGTTCGTTTCACATTCTTATCGTTGTAATGATGACGCCCACCAGTTTTAACCATCTTGTGCATTGTACAATCGAAATTTCATTTATTCACAAAGAACACCTGGTCACAGAGTTAATTAAGTCAATCTCCGCCTCAATGAAGAATTCGATCACATTATTGTTGCTTAGTCTCCAGGACCTTCACACAAAGAGATTGCTAATTGTGACATTGTCATTACCAGTGGGCCTTCTAGGTTGGCATGGGTTGGTCAAAATTTTGATTGTGAAAACAAATCCAGATAACTTATATGTAGTCCTCCGTTCTCCTCGTGTTATTAACTGATTTATCAAATCCATTGGCACAGTAAAGTCACCCAAAAACCAGGATGAAACTTTGTTGCATTTGCTCACTGTTTGATTTTTTTTTTAGATTCCCTCCAGTGTGGAAACAGGCCCTTCGGCCCAGCAAGTCCACGCCGACCCTCCGAAGAGCAACCTACCCACACCCGTTCCATTACAGTTACCAGTGACTAATGCATCTAACTCCATGGGCAATTTAGCATGGCCAATTCACCTAACCTGCACATCTTTGCACTGTGGGAGAAAACCGGAGCACCCGAAGGAAACCCACGCAGACACGGGGAGAATGTGTTCACTCCACGCAGACAGCTGCCCGAGGTTGGAATTGAACCCAGGTCCCTGGCGCTGTGAGGCAGTAGTACTAACTACTGCGCCACCGTGCCGCCCCGCTGTCAATTTTAAAGTCATTCGGAACAATACCCAAAAAGTGTTTCAGCCTGGATAAAGCTTATAATTAGATTTTACTCTTGGTGTGTCTCAGCTTGACAAAAACAGATTCAGATGATCACACCTGGTATCCACTCGTCTATTATGTTGACTGTTTCATTAACTCACAATGCAAAAATCATGTAGTTTATGGTGTATTTTCAGGCATGGAACAACAAGCTCTAAGGTTTGTTTTCTTTCAACATGAGGTGTCCTCTTCACTTTTTTGTAATACTGATCCTGTTTAAAGCAGCCCCTGGATTTTTCTTCTAACGCTCAAAATCACTATTCCTTCTTTCTAAAATTGTTGCACAACGTTTGCTGTGAGGGAAATATTATAATGTGTCCCGGGTCCTTGAGGAAAACATTGAAAATCCTGCATTGACCTGAGTCTGTCACCATAAGGGGAGCTTATTTCCTTGCTGAAAATTTGAATTGGAACAAGTAACCTTTGGATATATTGGCAATTGATCTGTTTGATAGATTTATTAAGAAAAGGGTTGTTTCAACATATTCTTCAACTGCTCTCTGAACTTAGTTTGGGTAACAGAATAAATCACGGTGTTTGTGCAGCAACTGAGGAGCTGCAGCATGAAGCCCAGTTCCAGCACATACCAGTGCAGATACACAGACCGAAATCCAAAATTATAAATGCGTCTCCAAATAGAAAAAATCATGAACATTAACCATAACCAAATGAAATTTGCTGAGATAACAAAGAGTAAAATAATAGATTTCCGACGATTCGTCATCTCCATATCACGACAGTCTTCACTGCTGCTGTGAGTCAGAAGTCTCTTACGTGTTCTGCTCGTCAATAAAATATGTCTGACGATGAAAACGTTGAACAACAGTATCAGGAAAAAGGGGAAAGTCGGGGTTAGAATATGGTGGATAAATTCAATTGTGACCCATGCATGAGACAATAGAACACTGTGCATTACTACACAAAACCAGGGATCGTTCCTCAGCCAATATCGACCTGAGAACATAAAATACCAGAAAATATTCTTTAAGCAGCTCAGCACCGTCACTGTTGCCACGATCACAATCGCCGTTTGCCCGCTGCAATATTTACTTTTCAGATTCGGGCAACAAATGGCCACGAGTCGATCAAAGGTAAAAGTAACGGTAAACCAAACAGAACAGTCAGAGACTGCATAAAGCAGAACGGCATGTATGTTACACACGTGTGTGAAATGAAGGAATTGAAACTGTTCTGGATAAACAATCGGAATATGTCTCAATATCAGATCGAGGATAATGACCAGTAGATCAGCAACTGCAATGGCCACCAGGTAACGACTGACGCATGGAGTAAGCCACAATCTTTCTGATGCAGAACGAAGATCATTAGGACGTTTACTGTGAGGAAGGCAAAAAAAATCACTTCACCCTGGAGGCAAGTTCCCATTTGACTGAGGAAATATTAAGATTGCAAAACGAGTCACTAAGTTCAAGATATATGTCAAAATTATGGACTTCAAAGAACAAATGATAATACCAGAATTATTACAACAGTTTTGAGGAAAACGAAGAAACAACTAATACTGTACCCAAACACACAGACAACATCTGTAAGAGCAAGTGATTTCTAGAAAATTCCTGTCACTTCAGAGCACAAGTGATTTCTTCGCAATTCCTAACAAAGAGGCTTAAAGCATTGCTTAACTGAAGAATTCTCTACCAGTTTCTTGAAGACAAACGGATTTTGGAGCTTTTGCCTTTTAGTCTAAATTAGGATCGATTCGCTGCAGAATGCAGAAGTGCAAACTCAGGGACAATGCTTATATCTGTGTAACTGCCTCTGCGGAGTTCGAAAACAATGTCAGCTTTTCATTGGAACAGGATGTTGAACAGCGTGCTCTTAACTTTTCTTTATTTTACTTATGTCCAGCCAATGAAAAATCCTGCCAGGAATAGTCTCCCCAAGATAATTTTCTAAACAACACCCAGGTCCAGGATTAGACGAGTCCCCTAATGTGTGATATACAAGCTTGGGAAAATACGGGATTATATCTGATTGAGGTGCATCAATCAACCATTCAATGGTTTACGTTTTCTACATCAAGCAATGAAATTGTGGCTATCGAATTCTAGCCAGAGTTTCACATTGTCACTCAGTCCTCGACCAAAATGGGTTAGATTGAGATTGACGAATGTATCTGCACCTGTCTCAAAAATATTCAATACTCTGCTTTCACCTTTCTCTCGGTAACATATTCAATATATTATACTTCTCAAATTAAATAAATACTGAACATCTTGATATTACTTTGACTACCGTTTGCATAAAGGGGAAATATATTTAGTCTGTCGTTATGACAGTTGAAATGAAAAGCAATCGATTCAGAAATATTGACAGAGTTCGCGTTGGAATGTCGGGGAACAACTTAATTATATATTCACTGTGAAACATCAGAACGCAATTATTTCACAAATCCATGTTTTGTTTATGTGGCGAGTGATCCCATCTCTTATATAAAATCTAACATCCCTCTTCCCAAATACATCATAACATGCATTTTAATTTTCATCTTCCCAATATTCAAAACAGTAGTCTGGGGTCTCAACTCAACCATCCTTGTTTGGGTATCAAAGTAAAAAGATGTCTTCGGGAATAATGCAATTGTAGTCGCGCTGTCTGTGTGAAAATCTTTGAGAATGCGTTAGCTATTGACAAAATTTACACAGGGACGTTTGATTTATTTGATGTTATCCACATTTGTTTTCAACAAAGGAAAAGCTCTGATTTAGCCTTCGAAGCAAATGTACAGCTCTTAATTCGGCAAGAGGGACAGACAGAAAAAAAGAGAGGAGAGAGAGAGTGAGAGAGAGAGAGGAGGAGGAGAAATCAAAAAACAATATTAACAACAAACCAGATTTTCGTTCGTGATCCCACGTGTCTATAAATGACATGAGAAGAAATCAGTAAAGAGTATTTACTTCATTAGACAGCGACTGTCCCCGCAATGTGATATATAGATGGAATCACAACATGCTCCTCTTACCTTATTACAGAGCGTGCTGTTCCACTAAAGTCAGATTTCGAGGTTGCTCATGTTGGAGAGGCGCATGAAATGTACCTAAGGTCTTCACTACTCGCCCCGAGTTGAGTCACTAATTCCCCATATTCAACTAATGTATTGAATAACTAGCAAAACGACTTTAAGGCAGTCACCCTCGCGCCTCCAGTAAATTTCCACGCAGAGACGTTCATCATGTCCCCGTTCCCATGGCTCCTAATGCCTGTTATAATCGCTTCACACTCTAAACTCTACAATTCTCTTGATGTTACAGAATTCACGACTATTATCATTTCAGCACTTCTACCTTGATTTCCCAATAGAATTGTGTGACGGAGTAGCTTGTATTATTTTCTGTACCTTAGCATCCAAAAAAACAATATTAATACTAATAGCGTCTGTGGTGGCAATCTCTACACTGCAGAGAGAGAAACAAATAGAAAGAGGTGCACTTTCAACAGAAAGATTGATAGACAATTGGATAACTATGATGGAAAGTAATGTAGGAAATGTGTGTAGCAATGGAAAACGTCTTTATTCCTGTCTTTTCTCATGGGCATCAATGATAAGGCCAGCAGATTGTCAAGGTTTCGAAGTGTGTGGAGCTGAGTGGCATTTCGCCGGGTTGTTAAGAGTCATCCAGACACTTGGTCGCATGGCTATTGTCACATGCAGCCCTTTGCAGGTACAGACAGTAGATTTGTCAATCGCAAAATTAATAGTGAAACAGATGTGGTTCCACAACAATTGAAAATGCCCCCATAATTTCCTGTTTTCGGACTACCTTTCAATTATAGAAATTTTTTCAAGCTCTTCGAAGTCATGTTTTAGCTGCTGCAGTGGAAGAATTTGAAGTCATGTTGCAGACTATTATCCCGAGCCTTGAATTTAGTCTTTCAATGATATTATCACGATAATAACCCTCTGTGCAAAAAATAAGGAGGATGCTAATTGTCATCTCAGATCAAATGATTTGTAAATATAATGGTGGCAAGAAGGGATTTGTAAAAGTGCAGTGTGGTTTAATAAATGCAATTTTGATAGTTACCTGAGCAGCTGGAGTGAGGCTGGCTCGATATTGGTGACATTTGGGAGATGCAATTGATTGGTTTAATATTGGCTAGGAAATATAGCCAAACATCAGGTCTTAGACAATGGAACTTTTGAAGTTTCTCTGAGTCAGACTGATTGTGAGGCATTGCCAGGAATGAGGCTGGAACTGATGCATAAAACGCGCATTCTGTGGTTGGAACATGAGGACAATCGTTTCCATCTGCAGAAACGTAAGATAATCAAAAGACGAAAGAAAAATACAGTACAACACTGATAATAACATGGAAAGTAAGAAACTTCACTTACACGGGACACCAATAATCGCAAGGAAGGGATAGTAACCCGCTTGAATAACCATCAGTACAGCTTCTATCCGCAAAGTTATTATTGACCTGCTCATGCACAACAGAAGCATCCATTGTTATATTCATGCCCTACATCCTCTGCACCTCGCGGTATGCTCCTACTTCGTTTGCTTGACGTCTCCAATTGCATCACTTCACACTTCACCTAGTTGCTTGGTACATCCAGGTAACTGCTCAGATCTGGACTCACAACTTGTTTTTTTGTTTATCCAGTCAGACTAATCACACACATTCCTCCCTCGTTAAATGCACGAAGAATGCCCTTAACCCCACCTGGGATTTTCCAAATGACTCTTTTATCTCGCGACTCCAACCTCCAAATGTATGCTCGATATCAAGTAAAGCTGCAATGTCAGCATTTCTCCAATTCTTCTGTCGAATGAGAATTGGAACATGATGATCTGAACATGCAAAGCAATCACAGGGGGTTGCTGCGGTCTGGGGTAAATTAAAGGCCCCAGCGTGGGAAAACAGGCCTTTCGGTCCAACAACTCCACACCGACCCTCCGAAGAGTCACCCACGCAGGAATATTTTCCCCTGACTAATGCACCGAACACCGTGGGCAAATAAGCATGACCAATTCACCTGTGCTACGAAATCGAACACCCGGAGAAAACCCACGCAGACATGGGGAGAATGTGCTAACTCCACACAGACAGTCGTCCACGGCTGCAATTGAAGTTGGGATCCCTGGCGCTGTGAGGCAATAGTGCTAACCACTGAGCCCCCGTGCTGCCCCATGCTTGTTAGTACTGTGCTGGCTCTACCACTGGAAGCACTTGTTCAAGTCTGACCAACACCACAGGTAGATAAAAAAGAATCACGCAGCAGCTTTATAAGGAAACAAAAAAAATCTGTGAATGAACCCTAAGAAGTTTTTTTAACAGCCTGAGATACATACCATTTGCCCTGGATATGTAAAATACTTTCATGAATATAAATCTTTTCTTATAACCACACGCTGCGCAGCATTTATTTCCCAAATCGTTTGCACTCGTCTAATTTAAACTCAATGCCTTCAAGACCCATTCTTCGTTTGCTACTGACAATGTGCTTAATCTTTTCGCCAAATGTCAGTTTTATTCAGTTTCATGAAGTTAACCTCTCCTCAGGTCGAAAGGAGTTATTTTGGGACATCATCCCAATCATTACTCACACCTCCTGCCCCTGTGGCGCTTCCATCGCGTGACACGAGCGTGATTTTTTCCCTTCACATAGTAGAACAACTAACCACTGCCTGGATAACCCAGAATAGGCTATCTTGCATCATGCTGATGCCCTTTGTAAAAGACAATTATACACCTAGTCTGTCAGTAAAGGCCTGCACTACAGGTTGTGAATTTTATTTCTTGACCATTGCAACGTAAGGGGAACCGGTGCCCCATTTTGCTGTGAAGCACTTAATGCCCTGATGTATTGGCAGGTGGAGTGGAGGATTTCATCAACGCCAAGGAGCAGCAGATGAGGAAACAGAACCAGACATTGTCAATCTTGTTTGTGGACTGGTTACACATTTGGACAATAGCCAAGCAGTGCTAGTATAAGTAAACGTAAGGGAACTGGGAGATGGCTGAGTTGGGGAATGAGGAAAGTCGCTTTCAAGATTGCTGAACTGGAAACAATGGTGAGAAAGGGAGTTGGTAGCTGAACCAGTTGTGCCATGCAGCGTTAGAAGTAGATATGCAATAGAAGAGAAACGCCACAATCGTAACAGCTGGAAAATAAAAGCGATAGGGCAGATATGAGTTCCCAATTCTTTAAAAGATCCAAATGCACCAATCGCTGCAGAATTGCAATATGTTTAAATACAGACTGTTGTTGCAATCCCCCATGCATATGCTGGCTTGAACAAACAAGAACCGTATTTATTTCTCAGCAAATGTATTTGTGACGATTTTATAATTAGACTGATGAGGAGATGACCAGCTGGATGAAAGATGAGGACAGTTCCATATCAGCACAAGAGTCGCAAGTAGTTTCCTTGTTATTTCCGTTTGACAATGTGGATTGTCCACAACGCTGCATGCCCAAATATCAGTTGCTACACAGTTTAAGAGTAATCCACTGCCAACATTGTGTTACAATAGACATGTAGATAATGCACAAGTTGCTTAATGCTGACTGTCCTAATATTGGGAGTCCCACACTGTATTACTGGAGAATGTACACGCGACGGTACGTTTGTACCAGCCGAGGTAAACACCACAGTGTATAAGGCGAAAAGCACGCCTGTGGAGACCTCACCATTGTTCTGAAATTCAACAGGGCCAGAGTCGTTCCAAAATTCTTCATATACGCTTTTCTATATTTTCTCTAACACTCTTAATTCTCAGAATGATTATGATCTATCTCAGCCCTATATGTAAACAATGTCTGACACCACATCTCACATTCTCCTCATCTCAGTTTTCAAATGCCACCACTTTATTTTGAGTTTTCGGTCATTGAGTGGAAATATACTGTCAGCAATTGCCCTGTCAAACCCCCTTAAGAATCCTGTAATCTCAAGTGGGAACACCTCTTATTCTTCTATATGTCAGTGGGCAAATTCACAGCCTGATTAACCTTTGATCATAAGACAAATTATTTAGACCCCAAATCATCATAAGGAACATCTTCTATTTCCCCCTATAATTAATTGAATGCTTTCCTTCAATGAAAAGCCCCAACTTGCCCTCAGTATTCCAGATGTGGTCCTACTAGCACCTTTTAAAAGTGCAGTAAGAATTCGCTAAGCTTATATTCCAACCACCTTGGAATCAAGGTCAGAATTATTTAACGTTTCCAATGAACTTTTGCCCATGATGCTTGTTTCCTGTGTCCTATGCACAAGTTCATCCGACTCCTTTGAGTTGCAAATTTATCCATTTAAAATATATTCTGTTCATTTGTTTATCTTTCCAAAATGAACAACTTCACTTCTTCCTATTTTACGCACCGTTTACCAACTTTTTATTTTCCCAATTTCGCTCTACAAACTGCTTTTATCCTTTGAGATACCAACAGCAAAACTAACGTCATTTTCAACATATCGTGCAAGAATTGTTAAAAAAACCACTACATCGGACAATCCGGCAGGAAGCATACCACCATGATAAATGAACACCAACTGGCCATGAAAAGACACAATTCACTATCACTGGTCTTCAGCGATACAGAATAAGAAAGACAACGTGCACATCCTAGGAGAGGCGAAACAAAGACTCACACGGGAATTCTTAGAGGCATGGCATTCTCTCCAGGACTCCATTAATAAACACATGGATTCAGATCCTACATACGTTCCCTTGGGAAAAAAACGAACCTGGAATGAAATCACCCTCGTCAAGAAACTAAAACCTTTCAAAAGAGAAGCGGGACATGCCACCAGCGTTTCAATGGAGACTCCAAAGGTGACGTGATCTGGCATGGTGACGAAGCGTCTGAAATCAAACCTTCAGGCTCAGCTTGCTAACGTACACACTTATCATAAGCCTGAGCTACAAATATTCTCAACAATTGTTTCTATCCTTCTCATTACCTTCCTTTCCTTCAACTGTTAGTACCGTCGATGTCCCACCTTTTCAAGCTCTCCCATCACTTGAATTGTAATGACTCGCAAACGAAACAATCACTAGTTGTCTTCCTATGGTTCCACATGCTTTATGAGCTGCTGTTGTGTTATTCCGTGTTTACGAAGTGCAACCAGTCAGTATCCTGCCTGGCCTTGTGTCTCACGCTGCTGGGCATTTTTACCCTGATTGTGTCGAAAAACTCAATTGTTCATTCAAAGCGAAGCCGAGTGATTCCAAAGTGGGCGAGAGGACCAAGTGATTACAGAACGACAGAGCAATATTTCATTTCGGCAAATTGGAGTTTAACCACAGTCTTCTTAATAAACTTCGCCACTTCAATCATTGTACTGTTAGTCTTTTCTGTACACTGATGAATGTTTGACTTGTTAGGAACATTTAATCTTCGACTCCAGTAATATTTGGTCTGAGTGAGTGAACTGACTTCAGAATTAGCAAGGTGGATTAGTGCTTAAATTTCGTCTGCAATTGTTATCAACGGAATACTCTCTCAGATCCTGTAAATAGTCGTCATGCTCCAGCCATCTTATTGTGACTAAGTAGAATAATGTAAGTACTGCTTTTGCTACTCAAATTCCTGTTACGTGTCGACCTATCACTTGCTGATGCAACAATGAACTCGAGGTCAACAATCAGATCAAATATCTGTCTGAAATCTACCTGTCGAACCGTTCCGAGGATCGGAACGAGACCGTTCAGACATTGAAGTGCGTGCTTTTGCGAAATTAAACCTTAGTTGCTTTATGTCTTCATTGTGTTGTTTTTCATCCGACGAACATCCTGGTCAGGATGAGTGGAAAATGGAAGAAGAACTGCTCTTCGTCTTTGCTTCATTGTTGCAAAATGAACAGTGAGTACACGTTCTGTACTTCGACGTCAATTTATTGAATGAAATTCATCATATATGAGAGGTATTTCAGAGAACGTATACTGGGGTGAGGTTGCCAGGTAATTCGCCGCACGTTATTTCACTGCAGTTAATGAATTAAAGTGATGGCAATTTGACAATCGTAATTTCAGAATGCACATATTTCCGCACAGATAGGAGTAAAATTCAGGATCATATACGCGGTCAGCTCATTCTTTATAACGTTCCTCATGTGTCTCTCGTTCGATGGTGACTGGTGACAGGACAGGTCAACTTCAGAGCGCTGAGTTCAGCATGGACCTTTGATCTTGGAACTATTATCGGTCAAAATGCAACAAGATGCAGAGAAGACACTCTTGTGCGGACGATGAGCGAAGGTAATCAATGTTACATAGTTATCAGTAAAATCCTAAATACAACTGAACGAAACAAGCCACTTCCTGCCATATAACCATCTTGATGGTCAATGATGTTCCCATTGCTGAATGCTGCCCTATTAACATCCAGTGGGCGTTCATTCATCTGAATCTGAATAACATTGTTCATGCTGGTGCAACATCAGGAGGTCAGAGGCTGTGAATTCTATCCCATCAACATTGACTCTCCCCGGAGACTGTTGGCCGTTTGAATAAAAATGCAGCGACAACATTCAACATTGACTCACTCCACTTCCATCAAACAACATCACGTACGATACACACTGCTGCTACTCTCAAGTGCTGCTTTGGCAGCAATTTCTAAAGCCAACATTTATGCAAACGAGAATAACAGAGGCAGTAGATGCAGTCATATCATGAAGCTCACCTCCATCCACAATATCTCAAGTTTTCGGACTATATCACTACTCTTGCACATTAATGGGACAAACCTCTGGAAGTTGCTTCCTGACATCACTCCAACATGTGCTTGCCATAACATGAACAGCAGTGCCTCAGTGAGGGAGGTCATCGCGACCGTCAAAGGGGCATTTCCGGTGAGCAGTCCACATTACATTGAGCAAACAAACCAACGTCGTAATGAACGAACATGCGGAGAGACAAGCACAATGTAGAGGAACACTGCGACACATGCTGCGACCTTCTAAGCTGTGACCTATTACAGTGGACACTTCACACAGAAATAAGTGCAGAGCGATGGAATATGCAACCAGTGATTGGGAGGGGATTTGTTTCCTGTTGTGATAATATGAGATGAAACACATGAGGCACTTCGAGTTTCGATCACAGTAAATCTATTGGTTTTATCACTGTTCAATGAATTTAACTATTTGATAAAAACGATAGTTCAGCACGCTTTCCACTGATGTCTGAACTTAGTATGAGTTATGGCATTAATACAAGAAGATGTGTAGTAATTAAACAACTAGATCATGAAACGTTTTTTCTTATTAAAGTCAGGTATCCATTGGGGATGCAGCCGGATAAGAATAGGCAAAGTCACATCGAATAAATCATCAATATTGTCGATATTAAGACAAAGCTCCATCAGATAACAATTAATAACACGATTTATTCCCTTTGATTATAATGCTCATTTCGGTCTGCCCATATCACAAAGACAACATCACAGTAGATTGGAGAAAATTGTTCTGAGATTCCAAAGATATTCCATGAACCATGAAGTACGGAAGACTGTCATGTTGCAAGATGTCGGCAGGATAGGAACTATCAACTGGCACTCGTCTGCTTCATTTGCGGTTCTTATTTGCCGGTACCTCTTATCTTTCTCATTCAACTCGTGTTTTTTTTTAAAAATTATTTTCCTTTTCCATCTCCTTCTTCTTATTTTGACCAGTTAATTCCTGACCTCCTCAGACGACTACCGCCTCTGGCGAGCTCTGGTGAGGAGTGACGTTCCTTGGCCCTTGTTGAGCAAGTGTCCTCAGCTTGTGGCATCTGACGATTCATCACTGCTGAAGACGATCACATATCTCTGACAACCCCTGCAGTAATGACTCACAGGCTAGCGCTGTGGTCTCTCTTCCTGCGTGGCGTAGCAATCTTTTGGCCTCCAGCATCAGCCTATTGCAAAGTGTCCCCACGTGTGGCGATCTCCTGGAGTGGCTTAGCGACCTCCCGAACAGACACAACAGCCTCCTACAGCGGTCATCTAGTGTGCGTGACGACCTTCACACCTGCTGCAGCGTCTTCCTAGTCTGGTATTTCAGTGGTGCAATGTTGAGCCAGGACCCGGCTGTGACTGGAAGCTAAGTGCCACCGTGTTCTACTGTATTGAACTATTTTCTGAAATGCTGGCTATTTCATTTCTCTATTGTCTTAATCTAGTAACGAAAGAGACTGTGGTGTTGGACTATTGTATAAAATTCGGTTCTGTAATTAGTGGCAAATACAATTTCCATTGTATGCATTGAGTTATTGTGACATAAAAGGCTGTTCGCTTCCATTCCAATCTATTCTTTTCCGATTTTGCAAGCTGTGCCATTCAAATGAATTTATGCCTTCTCCAAAATAAAATTCTCTGTTTATGCATTGACGAAGGGAGGTAAGCAGTGGATGTAATTGGACAGACAGCTCATTTTATTTGGGGGAAAACAGAAATTCCTTTCAGTTGTTCAACTTGCATAATTGGAATAGAATAGAAGAGGAACAGAGAGAGGAAGTAAGATGGAGACACACACACACACACACACACACACACACACACACACACACACACACACACACACACACACACACACACACACACACACACACACACACACACACACACACACACAAACACTCCGATCCTTTCAAGTAATTTGTTCCAAGTTTGTCCCAGTGCAGGCAGAGCTAGTCATTCAGCAGCATTCCAACAAAAACGGAGACACAGACTTGATCCCAAACAGAAACACAGACACAGATAATCAGAGATGTGCAGACACAAATGTAAATGCATACAATAGCAGAAATAGAAACATCCACAGACACACGCATATGAGTACAGAAACACAGATACTCAATGTTCCCCCGCCTATTATCAGGCAAGAATTCGATCTTTTCAATAAAATGAAGTTCATTGGCACATGAAACTCGTGCTAATTTGTACAATCGATCTGTGTAATAACTTGATGCTCAGACAATCAGAAGCTTTTGATTCATTAAGTTTTAACTGATTCATCCGAAACCTATGTCCCATTTATTGCAGATCTAATAACGCAGAGATGCATTTAAATAACAGAGATACACACACACACCAAAAAACACACCCACCCATCCATACACACCCACACACACACAAACAGACTCACAAATATCAAGTAGTGGAGCAGTTTTGCTGTGAATAGATGCTGTGTAAGCTCAAGTGTATGGGCTTTCATGCATGATGTACCGGAAAATGCTGGTTAAACAGTTCAGTGCAGTCACTTTTCCCAGAAATGCAGTCACCGGTTTTCTTTTTGTTGTTTTTGCCATCCCTTTAGAGTGGAAACAGACCATTCGATCGAACAAGTCCACACCGACACTGTGAAGCTTAATCAGTACTTAAGTTTCAGCCTCTGGCAACAAAAGGCCACAAATCGAGAAAAGATGAAAGTGATGGTGAACCATCAAAAACAACAAGTCATTGCACAAAGCAAGGATGTGTGGACACTTCACACAGGGATGGACTCCAGAATGAATCAATGTATTCTTAAAAATGTACCTAATCAATTGTTTGGGAGGGCATTGTTCCAGGAAATGACATACAGCCAAGTGGTGTAACATGTTATCCTTGATGTAAGCAATTACTTTGTTCCTGCATGAATGTAAATCATAGAGTGTACTGCAGTGCATACTTGTTCATCTGATGAGAGCCTTGTTCACGAGTTGTTCCTGCGATCAGAATTTATTTGGTCGACTCTATTACACATCAGAAACCAACCTGGAGAATGACAGAACTGGTCTATACTTGCATCGCGTCTCAGAAACATTTATTTGCAAGCTGCACACTGCAAGCATGTCAATCCACCAGGCAAAATACATAGTCACTCTCTGTTTCTTTTTAATAATTTTGGGTCATTTGATTGGAACATAATTTTAAATGAAATAGTGACTCAGTGGTTAGCTCACAGCGACAGAGTCTGAGGTTCGACCACACCATCACACCTCTGCCCGTTTGAAGTTTGCATATTCTCTCTGTATCTGCTCTGGTTTTCATCCACAGTTCACAGATGTGCAGGTCAGGTGGATTTGCCATGGTTAACATTTCGTACAGGGACTGGGATGTTCAGGCTTGATGGATTAGCTATAGAAACGCGATGATAGGGTGAGGGTGTGTTTTGCTCTGCAGAGGTTTAATGCTGAATAGCCACTTTCGGCACTGTAGTGATTATCCAATATATTATTATTAGTGTAACAAAAAAGAATTGAAACTGTAAGTCTTATGAGATATTATCTATGAATAAAATATTTTAATTTCACAATACGTACGGATGTCTTTCTGTTAACCCTTGTGCCAATAATCCTCACCTGTGGACTTATAACGTACTGTGGTCACAATGCAATACTGCACCCCACTCCCATCTCCCACCTCCAGCCGCACATGGAGGAAAACAAAGGTTGCAGGACTGGATGGAAGAAAAACAGACATTTACATCATTTTTCTTCACAGCTGGCTGGACGTTGTGGCGAAATTCATACAATTCCTACAAAATCCCTAAGAATGTGTTTGTGAAACTGGGAGTAAGGCCTGATTCTGTATTGAGGTTTTCGCGAAATAAACCTGGTCTCTTCGAAAAACAGCACCTAAACGGGGCATACTGCAGCAAAGCGGCATGTATTTAGAATTAAAGACTATAGGTCGTGAATCTAAAGGAGAGTATTTGCCTGATTATATCACCTCAAAACCTCAGGGAATGTTGACGACATTCGTTCTCAACTTCAATCTCCTGAGCAACATCAGCAAACGTCAGCGATGGACATTCACTGGTTTATTTCTCAGCCCAACCAGATTCCCACTAACTGGTTTGTATTTAACGGTATTTGCTATTTATTGTCCGTCTATATTGATGGATATATTCCCTATGGAACCGAACCTCCTCATCTATCAGATTCACACCGTCTGGTGTAATTTTCGACAAAGAGTGGCAGGTAACTGTCAATCTGCAAATATGGGCGAAAATTCACCCGAATCGCCCTGACCACTCTGAGTCATAGTTTGCAATTTACGTGTAACAAATCCATAGAGTTAAATGTCATGCTGCATCCACAGGTGCACTTCCCATTGGATCGACCTTACAAACCAGAAGCATAATGCCCAGTTCAAATGTAGCCAAACCTGGTAGTTAACTGTTAATCTGCAGTATTAGATCCATTATTCAAAGAAATAATGGATCAATCAGCTATATATTGCCAGTTTAAATGTAACCTGGCCTGGCCATTAACTATCAATCTGCATCAATACGTTCATGGTCAACAGGAATACTCCGACGAATCCCTTCTAACTAATCACTACTCTCCTGTCCTGAAGGATGAACGTTGTTTTTCAAAAATCAGTTTGAAATATCAGGAAATCTCCTGATGAATGCAAAGCAATCGTCTTCGACATTTCCTTCAACAAGAAACCTAGTTAGTCTAGAAAAGCAGGCTATTGAACTGGAAACTTTACAAAACCCAAGGTGAAACGAGTAGTTATGAAAGTAACTGGAGCAAATATAAAATGGCGACTGTCTAACTTCGGATACCTGAGTCCACATTTGGATGAGAACTGGCACTGTCCTACTTCTTAGTATTATCTACATTCTGGCCAAAATGTGTTATTCCTCGTCGGTCTTTTCAATCTGCCTTCTTAACACCATCATATGTAGGTTCAATATAAGGCCACACGGTGTTTCCAGACTTTTGAAACATTCATTAGATCGTGAATGACCTGATCGTCCTCAAATTCACGTTCCTCCCTTTTTACTGGTTAAAAATCGATCTATCTGAACTTTGAAGTTTCCTCAGGATGCAATTTTAACAGCCTACTGCGGGGAATAATTCCACAGATAAACTAACTTATAAGAAAACAAATCCCTCTTCGCCTCTGCTTGAAATTGGTTACATCTGTTCCTCACTATCAACCACAATACGATATTTCAAGTCATCTGCCAATTTAATAATCATATGTTTCATATTCTCACCCACGTTGTGTATACACAGTGCAGATTCCAGAAACATGGGGTCCTATTAGTTAAAAATAAAGAAGAGATTGTAAAAGAGAGATGAGGATACTTGTTTCTCTCTAAATCAGAGGGTTGTGAGTCTGTGAAATGTCTTCCTCGAAAGGCAGTCTTTGCAAACATTTTTTGTTACGGCAGATGTTGATAGATTCCTGAGAATTGAGACAATCAAAGATGACCAGATGTAAGGCACGAATGCAGATTTGAGGATAAAATTGAAAAAAACCATGATCTTACTGAGTTTGGATGGTTTCGGGCGGATTGGACACGAAGGGCTAAGTGGCCTATTCTTGTTCTGTGTTCGGGTGTTCAGATGATTCCAAGGAGAATGTCTGCTGGCCTCTATTACCAATACATGGTGTTTGCGACAGGGAGATACTTTAGTGTATCCTGCCAACTCACTGGTTTGTTCACCTCCTAATGAAAGCCATGCATTGTTGCATTTCACTCCCTGCTTGAACAATGTGGATTGCAATGAAATAAGCCCAGTGTAGGTGGCTGGCCAGCAAGCATTGTTTTTTTTTTGTTTGTTTCCTGCTCTATCCCGCTGTAACTCCCAATTTCCATCCAGTCTTTGAGCTGAGAAATGAGGCCACGGTAATTCCCACTGTTCCGCCCAAAGTGCCCTTCGAGTTGAAAAGAACGCTGCCTCTTCGACACCATCCCCACTCAAACCCTCACTGCCCCACCCACACCCACCTCTGCCATGAAGCCTGCAGAAAGAATCAGTGACTGGCTGCAGGCTGCAGTTTGAGTGTGTTCGAGAACAGAATCGTAAAGTACAAGGTTATTGTAAAGTCTACTCCGTAAAATGATTCTTGAATTCTACACTGGATTCCCATTACCCCACACGTTAGCACATGGCTTTGAATATTAGGGTATTATTTCAAGGGGTTAATCCAAATGCTTTTAAAAGTTTGTCAGGTTAACCGCCTCAGCTACCAACCGGGCAATGCATTGTAGATGCCCAAAACCCTCTGTTGGAAAATGTTTCTCCTCACCTCCTCTTTAAACATTCTCCCCATCAATTCTGAAATGTAGTGACACGGTATTAACCTTTCATCTGGGGAGAGCAGGTGTTTTATGTTAACTCTGTCAGTTTCCCTAATACCGAGAAAATAAGGACTGCAGATGCTGAAGGTCAGACGTGAGAGTGTGATGAAGGTCTTATGCCGGAAATGTCGATTTTTCTGCTCCTCGGATGCTGTCTGACCTGCTGTGCTTTTCCAGCAACACACTCTTGAACCCGTGACCCTCATAGTCTTTTCACCTCCTGAGTCTCTCTCCTACCTCCAGTTCTCCAAAGAAAACAAGCAGAGCATATCCAACCTCTCTGCATTAAAACAACATTCTTCAATAAAAAAATAGAACAGTACAGCACAAGACGAAGCACGTCTGCCCAACATGTCTCTCAGAAACACAATGTCATGATACACTCTGCCGATCTGTTTAGACATTGCCTGTCTCCCTGTATTCTCTGACTATGTATAAATGTATATCACCTTTGCTGTAAGTAACCATTTCCACCATCTCCCTTGGCAGTGTCATCCAGACGCCAAACATCGACTGCGAAAATGCTTTCCTCGCTATTTTCCTTGAGACCTTTCCCCTCTCACGTTGGACCTAAGTACGCTAGCATTTCATATTTTCAAAACTGGAGAAAAGGCGCTGACGAGATAACTTATACATGCCTGTCATAATTGGATATACTCTGCTCATAGTCTGACTCCCTGTATTCTCTGTCGATGTACAAATGTTTTTCAACTTTGCTGTGAGTAACCATTTCCACCGTCTCACTTGGCAGTGTCATCGAGACGCCCAACACCGACTGCGAAAATGATTTCCTCGCTATTTTCTTTTCGACCTTTCCCCTCTTAACTTAGACCTAAGTACACTAATATGTCATCATTCCAACCTGGAGAAAAGGCGCTGACGAGATAGCTTATACATGCCTCTCATAATTGTATATACACTGCTCAGGTCGTCCCTGAGCCTCCAAAACCCCAGCAAAAACAATCTAGCATTATGCAATCTCTCATCATTGATGATATTCTGCCATCCACATGACACTCTGTTAAACCTCTTTACTCCCTCTCCAGAACCTCCACACCAGAACTTTGCACTGTCCTCCACTTTGGGCATAACCAAAAGCCAGCAGAGCAGCGAGGCTTCTCCAAGCAAAATGCAATCAATGTATGTTGTTTGTTTTCTGAACTTCCTCTCTGTCACTTTTTTTAAGACACGGATCTGAATGTGAAATGAGACCTAGACAATCAATGTTTCTCATGTTTACACAATTTTATTCACATTGTTGAGAAAACAGAGTGTCAGTCTCAATGGATTAGCACAATCAAATGGAGCCTGAAATGACAGTTCTCTCCAGTCGGAAACTCAGATGCTTTCCAGCGTTGACATTCCATCTTTGATGTCAGAGAGGTAAACAACACCATCGCATGGACGGGCATTTCCCTTCTACCAACTTTGCCTTTCGTTCCTCACATTGTAGTCTACTGCAGAACCTTCCGCCCCCATCACATAAATCGATAGGAACTAGAATAAAGAATTAAAAAAGATAAAAGATGCATTGATTTTATCAGTCAGACACAATATCCTTTCGATTATAGGCGGATATAATTTTTGTTTCAAATTAGCAGATCAGTGACAGGTCATATTTAAACCTGAAGTGGAAGGTGATGCGCATTGGAAGCAGGAGCAAGACGAGGGAGCACCCAATGAAAGGCGGGTCACTAAGAGAGAGAGAAAAATGGTACACATTTTGATTCAATTAATTAAAATTTTGATAATCATAACCTCACTGTCTGCTGGTCTGAACATGAAGTAATGACATAGATCGATAGTGAGAATTAAATGTTAGGATGTGTGTTGTAGAATTGAACTAGAGATCATTAATATGGTCGGCCTCTTCCCTGACAACCGAGGAATGTTGAGTGTTTGTGTGTGTGTTTGTGTGTATGTGTGTGTGTGTGTATGTGTGTGTGTGTATTTGTGTTCCTGTATGTGTTTTTGAGGGAGAGAGACAGCGACGGGAAACAATTTGAATAAATGACTTTAAAAAGCCTGATTATTCTGAGGCTACTCGTCTCACTCAATCTCTCTTTCTCTCTTTGTTCCCCTTGTGTTCAAGCTGATCCAATGCAAATCTCTGCTGACCTCCCATGTAACTGCAAAAGCAAAAGTCTTTTTTGGATAAAAGTTCCTATTAATGTCTTAGGGTAGGCAATTATTTCGTGCTTTAAAGCATAATTTTTGCGACTTAGAGCACATATATTGCATCCTTCGTGAGGTTGTCCCTGCGAGTTAAGCAGAAGCATAGATCATAGAACATAGAACATAGAAGAATACAGCGCAGTACAGGCCCTTCGGCCCTCGATGTTGCGCCGATCCAAGCCCACCTAACCTACACTAGCCCACTATCCTCCATATGCCTATCCAATGCCCACTTAAATGCCCATTTAAGCAGAAGCAGATGAAAGTGAAAAATTGTTTTATTGTCTGTGATCTCGGAGAATGTTGTCTTGATATGGACAATGCTGATGGTTTATTCGATATGGAGATGCATGAATTACTTTGGTTACAGTCCCCTATGAATGCCAGACCTTGCACGTGAAATGGGGTTCATGCTGCAGCTGCTAAAACGCTACAAAAAACAAAATAAACACACACTTGCCGTTCTGCCTTGAACAAGACTAATTTTAGAGAGCAATTGATGAATGTGTTGAACTATGCTTTAATCGAATTCTTAAATGCATCAAACAGCGAGAAGAAACAAAGTATTATTAGATTCTAAAATTTATGGAGCCTCAACATTTTCACATTATATTCTCACCGAATGAAACATCTCATACCTAAATCAACTGTGCAGTTTCCATCGTTGTGAAACTGATTCTGTATCAGGATGTGTACCTATTCATTGTGATTGTGGTTGTGCTTCCTTGCAAAGTAACATATAATGCGCACATGGATTGCCCTTTAAGGCAACATCCGAAGAGCAGGAGAATTGATGTTTTGGGCAAAAGCTCTTCACCAGGAATAGGGCTGATGAAGGGCTTATGGCGGAAACGTCGATTCTCCTGCTCCTCGTATGCTGCCTGTCCTTCTGTGCCTTATCAGCACCACCATCTCGACTCTGATTTCCAACATCTGCAATGCACACTTTGTCCGAGGATTTTCATGGTGAATTGCAGGGTCTTAAGGCGCGTAGTGGAATAGAGGGACCTTGGCGTTCATGTGCGAGAAGTGGAGTAACAGGTAGGCTAGTCAACAAGGTCAGGGTATTGAGTACAGATGTTGGGATGTTACGTTGCCAATTTAGAGGCCATTGGTGCGGCGACAGCTGGGAGCATTAGCATGGCACGGTGGCTTACAATCCAAAGATGGGCAGATTGCGTGAATTGACCATGCTAAATTGCCCATAGTGTTCGGTGTGTTAGTAAGGGGTAAATACAGGATAGGAGGAATGGGTCTCGGAGGATTACTCTTCAGAGCGTCGGTGTGGGCTTGTTGGGCAGAAGGGCTTGTTGCCATACTTCAAGGAATCTCATCGAAGTATTATGTTCAGCTTTGGTCACCTTGTTATAGGAAGAATGTTATTAAACTGGAAACAGTGCAGGCTAAATTCGTAAGCATATTGCATGTACTCAATGGTCTGACTTACAGTGAGGGGTAGAACAAAGGAGGATGTTTTTCATCAGTGGGTAGGAGACTGAGGCAGGACCTTATAGAAGTACTTAATATCATGGGAGACATGAAATAGGTGAATGCACTCACTCTTTTTTCCAGGGCCGGGGATTCAAGTGCCAGTGGGCGTCAGTTTAATACTTGAGGGGAATGAATAAAAGGGAACCTGACGGGCCACGTTTTCACACAGTGTCTGGCAGGGGCTGCCAGTGGAAGCGGTTGAGGCAGATACATTAAAGACATTTAAAAAGCATTTTTACAAGTACACGGATAGGAAAAATTGATAAGGAAGTGGGCCTAGTGTTTGGGCTCATTTTGAATATTGCCTCCAGTTTTGACTGCCATATTATCAAAAGGATGTAGATGGCTTGAAAAGGGTGCAGATGAGGCTCACCAGGATGTCACCTGCTAAGGGCCGCCCCAAGACAGGAAGAGAGGTTGCGCAGATAAGGATTATTTTCATTAGAAATAAGGATGTTGAGTGGGGGGGGGGGGGGGGGGGGGAGAGATGAGTGAAGTCTATAAAATCATGAGAGGTATATTCAAGATGGATAGCAAAAAGCCTGTTTCCCAGTGTGGGGCACTCAGTTACTAGAGATCACAAGTTGAAGGTGAGCGGGGAAAACTTTAAGGGATATTCTTTGCGCCGAGGATTATGATTTCCTCGAACGCGTTGCCACTGGAGGTAGGAGAGGTAGCCATGATGGAGTCATTTACATGTTCCGAGACAGATACATGAATGGGCAGAAAGCAGAGGGGTACAGGTCCTTAGAAAATAATCGACAGGTTTAGATAGATGATCTGGATTAGCGGATGCCCGGAGGGACAAAGGACCTGTTTCTATGCTGTAATTTTCTTTGATCTTACTTCTTTGTTCTTTGGCGAGTAGTAATCACAACGCTGAGTCTAGAGTCACGAGAACGCAGGAGACCTGGAAGAGATTTTTGATAATCAGAGTGATGTGGGACTGTATTACATTTAGAAATGGAACAGGTCTTTTATGACTAAAGTGCTGTGCATCTGGAATCATATGAAGATAAAAAAACAGGTCAGTAGTAATCGCAGTTCTCTGTGCTTCAAAGTCACATCTGGAGATGAAGCAGGTCAGTGGTGACTATAATATTGTTGACCTGGGGATCACATGTGCAGACAGAGTAGGTCCGTGGCAACCATAGCGGTATGGGTCTGGAGTCACATGTAGAGACTGTTCAGATTATGCTTACGACAGTGCAGTTGGCCAGAACTTATACATACAAACGTCGAAATGGAGCATGTCAGTGGCAACCACAGCACTTTGGTCTTCATTCACATTTCGACGCCGACCAGGTCAATGGTAACCACAGTGATTTTGGACTAGACTCACATGCAGTGGCACAGCAGGTCAGTGAGTATCATAGTATTGTTCGTTTAGTGTCACATGCAGAGACAGACCTGGTCAGGGATCACTAGAGTGTTGTGGTTCCACAGTCATACGTGAAAACAAAGTACATCCATGGTATCTACAATACTGCTCGCCTGGAATCACAAGTATGTCCTGCAGGTCAATTACTAAGTCAGAGTTGTGGCTGGAGCAAACTATAGAACCAAATAAAATCAGTTGCATTTGCAGTTCTATGAGACTGGCAGCACCTGGAGACATAGATCAGATGAGGAGGACATGCAGTGCTGTGGATCTGGCGTCACGTGCACAGACAGAGTTGTCAGTGGTCACTGTAGTTCTGTGGTGCTGTATTCACATATAGAAAAGTACAGGTTAGTAATAACAACAGCGCTGAAGATCTGCAGTCGCATGTAGATCCAGAACAGGTCAGAGATACCATGAGTGATTTGGGCTCCGATTTTCATGTCGAAACTGAGCAGATCCATGTAACCACAGTGCGGAAGATCTGGGGGTCACATGTAGGGTCTGAAACTGGTCAATTTGAAACACAGTGTTGTTGTTCTGGAGTCAATGGAAAGATCAAACAGGTCAATTATAACCAAACGTATTGTAGATCTGCAGTCATATGGAGAGACAGGGCAGATCAGTAATAAAAATAATGCTGAAGATGTGGAATCACATTAGGTCGATAACAGGTCAATATCATTCACAGTGCTGTTCGTCTGGATTCAATTGTAAGCCCAGACCAGATCAATGGGACCCAAATTGCCGTGAGTGTGGTGTTGCGTGTAGCGACATATAGATGAATGTTTGCCACAATGTTAAATGTCTGGCATCATATGTAGAAACTGTTCAGGCCAGCGATAATCACAGTTCTGTGGAACTGGATTTACATTGAACGACAGAGCAGGATAGTTGCAACTACAGCTTTGTTGGTCTGCATTCATGTGCTAAGAAACCACAGGTCAGTAATAACAAGTGTTGTGGGCCTGGACACAAATGCTAACACAGATCAGATAAGTCTCAACCAACATGCTGTTCACCATGAGTTACATCCTGAAACAACAGACTAGAGGGCGGAAGGGTGTTGTTCGTCTGGTGTCAAATGTGGAAATATATCACATCAGTAATAACCGGAGTGTTGCGGATATGAAATAACCTGCAGAGGCACAGCAGATTATTGATCACCACTGTATGGGCATGGACACACCCGTCAGTCCAGAGTAGCTCAGAAGTACTGGCAGGGCTGTGAGCCCAGACTGATGTCCATAATCCTTTTGTCTGTGTAACATGAAAACCCAGAATAAGCCAGCAATAATCACAGTGCTGTGGGTCTGAAGTTACACATCGAGACCGAAATGGTCAGTGATAACTGCAGTGCTGTTGGCCAACTGTTACACTTAGAGACGGGGCCCGTCTGTAATAATCACAATGCTGTGGCCTGCAGTCATGTGCAGAGACAGAGAAAGTCCGTGCTCACCACTGTGCAGTCGGCCTTGTATCACATGCAATGATAGACAAGAACGCGATAACCAAAGTGTTGTGCGCCAAGAGTCACATGTAGAGGTGGAGCAGTTCAGTAGTAAACGCAATGCTGTGGATCTGTTATCACATGTAGAAGAAGAACAGGTCAACGTGGACCACAGTGATGTGCATTTGGAGTCACAAGTAGAATTAAAAAACAACCAATAGCAATCACAATGCTTTAGATCTGCAGTTTCGTATGGGCCCAGAGGAGGGCAGTGTTAACATGAATGCTGTGGATCTGGAGTTACATGTGGAGACAGAAAATGTCAATGAGAAGTATAATAGAGTTTTGTCCTGTAGTTACATCGAAGACAGATCAAGGTTAATGAAAGCTACAGTTCTCTACTTGGAGTCACATGCAGACACGGAGCATGTCAGTAATTGCTCTGGGTATGGAGGAACATGTCTAGAAGGAGCATGTCAGTGAAAACCACAGTACTGTTGGCTTGAAATCATTGTATGTTAATGCTGTGGGTATGGTGTAACACGTAGGGAGACGTGCAGTTGAGTGTAAAACACAATTCTTTGGGTCTGGATTCATAAGTAGACACAGCGCAAGTCAATGATGACCATCGTGCTTTGAGCCTGGAGTCACATGTCGGCCCACAACGTATTGGTGGTTATCGCATTGCAGTGAATGGAGTCACGTGAGAGGATAGAGTAGGTTCGTGATACCCAAAGTGTTGTGTTTATGTGGTCACCTGTAGAGGTAAGACAGGTTTTTGATCACCATAGTGTTGAGGGATCAGAGACTCACTTCGGGCAAGAACAGGTCAATTTGCATGACAGTACTGTGGGTTTGCAATTACATGTAGAAACAGAGCCGGTCAGTCATGACCGCTATGCTGTAGACCTCAAGTCACCTGTAGAGACAGATTAGGTCAATGGTAACTGCGTTGCTGCGCGTCGAGTTTCATGTAGAGACAGAATATTTCAACCAAACACATATTTAAATTTGCAAACACAGAAACATAGAAGGTAGAGCAGGAGGAAGGCGGCCATTTGGTTCACCAAATCCACATTAACCCTGACAGACAGACTACATCACCACTCTGTCACTGTAGCCTGGCACTTCCCATGGTTCATCTACACAACCTGCACCTTCCTACATACTAAGGGCAATTTATCTTGAACAATCCACCAAACTTGCACATCGTTGGGCTATGTGCGGAACAGCCAAGCATTCGGAGGAGTATTCCCTTCCCTCCACAATCTGGGTATTTATCCACTACCAAAAGTAAGTAATGGATTGATAATCTTTCCTGCAATTGATAACACTGGGGATTTCGTGATGGGTACAAACAAAACGTTTAAAGATGTTCTATCAAGACTGCAAGCGAAAACCACATGTGGACTCTGATTGGAATTCCATCGTGGCAGATGGGGAATTTAGGAGAATGTGCAAACACCACACAGACAAACTCCTGAGCGTGGAGTCAAACCTGACTGCCTGGTGTGCAGTGACAGTAGTGCTAATGGTTGAGCCACCATGCAGTTCAATGAAAGAATTTGAGATAAGGTCAAGCTTCCTGAGCCTGACGTGAAAAATACAACAAGTTATAATATAATAGAATAGAATATAATATTACATAACATAATATAATATTACATAACATAATATAATATTGTGTAATAGTCTCCTCATCTGAGGAATCATGTTTACAGAGCCAGAACATCAAGGATTCACCAGACTTGGATGGTGGCAGTGATGAATGAATATGTATGTGTTCGCTTTCTACGTTGATCATTGGAGTTCAGAAGAATGAGGTGGGTCGGGGGCATTCTCATAAAACTTGCCCACAGGTCAGTCATGATCTCATTGAATAGTCGAACGGGCTCCAGTGGCTCAATCGCCTGAATCTGTACAATCCAGCAAGACAGGGCAGGCGAAAATCAGAAATCATCATCCCCCTGACCAGAGGAGTCCAGAACCGACAGGCTAAGAGATACAGGATAGGCCATTTAACACCATGACCGAGGAAGTTTCATTTAACCTACAGAGTGGGAAGTCTGTGGAATTTTCTAGCACTGAAAATGCTCTAGACCAAAACTTGGAATGTTTTTAAGAAGGAGTTAAATATGGTTCTTGGAACTAAATGGATAAACAATTATGGGATAAAAGCAAGGGGACTTAATTGCACGATCAGCCATGATCACATGGAATGATGCAGCAGGGTATAAGAACGGAATGGCCTACTCCTACTCATAGTTTCGAAACTGAATGTGAAATTGACAGTAAAGTGACTCATTCATGAACAAATCGATAACTTCGTTCCAAGCAGACAGGCAGCATGGCAATCTGTTCCGTGACCGACGTAAATATTGGACAAGCAGAAAATACAGTGCAATATAACCCGAAGCAGATCAGATGAAAAGTTCAGAAATATATTTAAAAAAGCAAAACCTTTCATGGCCAGTGAGGCTCGCTGTCTAGGTGAGCGATTTAATACATCTCCCTCGTTTTCTGGAGAGTTAACTGTATCAATGCGGCTCTGTCGTGTGGTGGTTCCTCACTGGGTTAGAACGGCAGAATTCCTTCCATAAAGAACATGGTTGATTTGGACGGGATTTAAAGAAATTTGCAATGCCTGGAATTGGGCTTGCTGTCATTCTTTCCAATAGTTATGCTTTTCTAAATTTTATGCCTTTGGTGAAGGTTAAACTATAGCATTGAAAAAAAAATGTGTTTTATTTAACGTCGATAATATTGACTAGTCACACTAAATTTGAGGCACAGAGCTTACAATTCCGTTTAAATTAGCACCAACGTTTGGGTTTAGGCGACTTTCTGAAAATATTTTGAAGGGTCAGGTCTGGTCATTATCACGGTTACCCCTCAACCCCCTCTATTCCAGAGAAAACAACCTCAGGTTATCCAACCTCTCTTCATTGTTGACACTCACCAAGCCCTCTCCCCTGGCTGTATAAATGCATCCTTCCTGTAGCTTGTTGATCAGAACAACATACACTTTCCACAGTGAGGGCACATTGCCATGCTCTGTTCGCTGTCTGCCACATTAACAAGTCTAGGACTTGTCTGGAAGGGCGGGCTGTGCTGATCCTCGCCCAGAATCTAATATATTATTAACTGCACAAGTCTCTCCGACCAGGTCATATAGAGCTCCCGTATTTTGGCAATGTCACTGGGAATCTGCAGAGCTGAGTGTGAGAGAGTGAAAGCTCTGCTCTTGGCCGTAGCAATGTTCGTTCTCGGAGTGGGTATTGCTGGCCCCAGGGGAGTGAATGTGAGGTAATTAACGACAGGTAGGTCCACCATTCATAAACTGGTTTGGGGATACCGTCACAGAGGAAGGCAACATTGATCGTTTCTGGATAGTCCCGTCACTGACTTAGATCTTGCTGGGATTGGAGGGAAACACCGGATTGCGAAATGGAGTCAGAAAAGTGCGAGACACGGAAAAAATGCAGAGAGTGTGAGCAAAATAAAGACCGACTGAGAAACAAGAGAGCAAGAAGAATCGAAACTGAGATTGAGAGAGCATCGGGGCCAGAGAAATGCAAGATAACGTTATCAGAGAGAAGCAAAGATGGAGACAGCAGTGATGGAAAGAGAGAGAAGGTAAAGGTGTTAAGAACAGAAATTGTGGTCGAGACAATAGTGAGGGGCAAAGAGAGAGGATAATAAAGCTTTTCGACACTAGCGAGTAACAGAGAGAAAAGATAAATGCGCTCGAGAGAGTAATAAGATTCAAAGAGAGAGAAGTCAAGGTACACAAGTACCAATACGGAAATGTGTGGAAAAACACTTTCGAGAAACAGTTTTTGATTGATAATGGAAAGTATGTAAAGAAATACAGTAGAGAGAGAGAGAGATTGAGACATGTAGAAGAGGCATTGTAAATAAATACGTTAGAGGGAGAAGTAGGTGTTGAGAGATTAATGATGGCAAAGAGAGAGAAACCAACATAAAGTAGAGGAAAAAGGTTCAATGACAGCAGCGAGAGAGATAGAAAGCACCTTGGTACGATGTGATTTGTTGCTGATATCGTCGAAGGTGGCTGTCTAAACATCATATTAACTATTTTACATTCCTCTACTGTCGTCAGGATCCATGCTCCAACATATATGTCTAAACGTTTGTAACAACTGAGCAATAGGATTGGGTGGTGAGTTATAACAATTCGAGGGGGTGGTGCTGTCAGAGGGTGGGGAGGGGAGAAAGACATTGCAAGGATTCGTTCCCGCTAAAACACAGCACCACTGTCTTCAATCACCCTTAATTCCTTTTCACTCACGGCATGTGATAGCCCCTGTCTGGTCCACCATTTGTCGCTCATCCGTAGATCACGCCCCTTGAGAAGATGGTGGGAGTGGGCTCTGTCGTTAAACACTGCAGCCTGTTAGTTGAAGACAGACTCACAGTAAATTGTCAGAGTGGGAAGTCCAGGATTTTGAGCCAGCAATGGACGAGGGTTGGTACGGTGATGGTGATGGCATTGAACATTAAGATGCACTCGTGAGATTCTCTCCCAGTGGCAGAGCTGGGATTTTGACAGAGAGGTGATTCAATGAGGAAATGCGATTGGAGGTCAAGATTACTGAAGGAGTGAGCGGGGCCTAACTTGGGAGTTTATCAGAGTGGACTTAGTGACAAATATGTGAAAGGGGAATCTGAACAATTTTTTGGATACTGAAAGCCACGTTGAAAGGGAAACAATGTGCGGGAGTGGGGAGATGGCCGGGGACAGAAGTGAGTTTTCTTTTTGCTGTTTTCAGGATTGACACTGGGTTTTTAAAGCCTGGGATGGAACTGCGCCAGACCTCTGTGCCGACCAGAACAATTCCCAGCCACACACGGCTGCATCCGCGCTCCACGTGTTGCCAGATGAGACGAACTGTTTTACGGGTCGGTGTCAGCTAACACAACGACGTCGCAGCTTCTGGCTGGCATAATCAATTCAGGCATTTATGTGATGGCACCTTTTGACGTATGGCAATTCCCAATAACCCGACACCACCAGGATCCCTAATAAACAAAAACGGACCATTTACTCACCTGTGTCGAAATTCATGCGTATTTTGTGGTGCAGCCATAGTGATGCAGATTGATTGAATGTATTCTCTCCCTAAAGGCAGGACAGGACCATTGAAGTGGAGGGGGATTAGAGGGCGTATTCGGGTTTCAGAAGGCTCTCTCCATCTCTTTCTCTCTCTCTCTCTCTCTCTCTCTCTCTCTCCACCCCCTACCCACCCCCCCCCACCCGCCGACCCCGACTCTCACTGGTGCTTTCACAGGCGCCACATTAAAAACACCGACCAGACTTTGAGTACAGATTGATCTCACACTGAACACACACTGATCCTATACTGATCCCACAGCCCCGACATTGAACACAGAGATGCCCACACTGATCACACTAACCACACACTGAACACAGGCACACCCGCACTGTATACGCTGACCAGAACCTGCATGCACACTTGCCTTATTCTGAACACAGAGACTCAACACTGAAGACACAGACCTCACACTGAAAACACGAAGTCCACAGTGAACATATAGGCCTCACATTGACCTCACACTTCACACATATACCCCATTCTGAATACACATCACCCACACTGACCACACAGACTCCACTCTGAACATGCAGATCATATACTGGACATACAAACCCCACAGTGAACACATACGGACCCACATCAAGCACACTAAACGCACACTTACCACATTGCTCCACATTGACTCTACTCTGAACACAGGCCCCACAGTGACCCCATACTGAACACAAAAAACCCACACTCCCACTGAACAATCCAATCTCAAAATTTCAAGTCACTCAGATCATAATCGGCCTTCCTCATTTTGCAACCAAATTTGTTACCCTCATATTTATCGACATTATATCGAATCTGCTCTGCATTTAGCCACTCAAAGCACATGTATGCATATCCATGATTCTCGACCTGTTGCTGGCTATGTCTCTCTCTATCTGTATATTAGAATGTGTGTCTGCTTTTGTGTGTTTGCCATGACGTATACGTCTGTCATTATGTGTTTATGTGTGTGTGTGTGTGTGTGTGTGTGTGCACGTGTGCTCGTCAGTGTGCATGTATGTGCATCTGGGATTGTTTCTGCACGTGCCTGTGTTTAAGTTTCTGTGTTAATGCATCTCTCCGATTCTCCTTGTGTGTTTCGGGGTGTGTTTCTCATTCTGTCTCTCTCCGACTCTCTCTCTCTCTCACTCACTCACTCACTCGCTCGCTCATGGTAAAGCTGATGCAATGCCGAAATCTGCTGGCTTCCCCACTTCATGAAACAGACTTTTTTTTTTGAGAACGCATCACATCGCATGAATCTCTTAGAAGATAAAAACTGCTAGACAATGGAAACTCACAGCACTGGAATGCGTCCTTCAGCATATGACTTTGCGCTGAACATGACATCAAAATACACTCGTCGCTTCTTCCTGCTTTCATATGTTGATCAAAGTGTTCCAGAATATCCTCAGTGGTACCTGGATCCATCACCACCCCTGACATCGCGTTACACACTCCTGACACCCTCTGTGTAAAGCAACTTGCACCTCATATTTCTTTGAAGCTTTCCCCCTCGCCTTTAACGCATGTTCGCTAGTTTTAGACATTTCAACTCAGCGAAGACGTTACTGACCGTCAGCCTTTTACATACATGTCATGATTTTTTTCTTCTATCCTCCGCTGTTGCAGAGAAGTTTTCAGGGTATCCTTATAGCCCATGCCCTCTAATGAAGGTAGCTTCCTGGAAAGAAACTCTTGGACACCCTTTCCAAGTCTTTTAAATTCTTCCTGTAAATGTGTTGAACAGAATTGTACGCAATATTCTGATGTTTGGCCTGACCAAAGAAAGAAAGAAAATAAGGAAGGAAGAAAAAAAGACTGAAAGGAAGAAAGGAAGATAGAAAGAAAGAAAGAAAGAAAGGAATGAAGAAAGAAAGGAAGGAAGGAAGGAAGGAACGAAGGAAGGAAGGAAGGAAGAAAGAAAGGAAGAAAGAAAGGAAGGAAGAAAGAAAGAAAGAACAAAGAAAGAAAGGAAGAAAGAAAGGAAGGAAGAAAGAAAGGAAGAAAGAAAGGAAGGAAAGAAGGACACGGTTTCGGCTGTGTGGGGGACAGTGTTTGGGATGGGATATAACAGAGATTGAGTTATCGAAGTGAAAAAAAGGTCAGGGCAAACTAAAACCAACTGTTGAGTTCGAACTTGGTCTGCACCCCTTCGCAAAAGACCAGGAGTTGGGCCCGAATCTGTCCCTCTCCAGCTAGCTTCTTAATCAAAAAGATAAAATGATTAGTTAGATCTGCTGCTTGGCACATTTTAGATAATATTTTCCTAATTCATAAACTGAAATTGTAAGCAGCATACGTGTGATTACGTCTGGTCTTCCTGGCCCCGGAATTGAGAAAAAAAAACATTGGAACATGACCTATAATTTGTGACAAGCTTGAACAAGCCAGAACTGCTGTCAAGACAATGATAGGATAAACTTGGCCGAGATCAGAAACGGTAAATTTCTTTTTCTTGGCATTGCATTGCAGCATATTTCTGCCAATCCCTGCTCCTATCAGCCCAGGGTGTTCTGCGGTCTTTCTGGTCACTAAAATATGTCAGACAATTTAAATATTGAGGAGTAGAATTAGGGAAATGGAAACGTCAGGTTTAGAATTCCTCCTCGGCTGGAGGAATTCAGCCGAAAACCAAGCCCGAAAGCCATTAACATTTATCGTTGAATCACAAAACCAGAGGATGTTTCTTTACACAGAGAGTTGTGAGAGCATGGAATGCGTTGCCAGCAGCAGTTGTGGAAGCAAGGACACTGGGGACATTTAAGAGACTGCTGGACATGCAAATGGTCACAGAAATTTGAGAGTGCATCCATGAGGATCATTGGTCGGTACAACATCGTGGGCTGAAGAGCCTGTTCTGTGCTGTACTGTTCTATGTTCTATATTCTATGTTCACCTTTTGTTCATTCTTGGTTCCATTTCATGACACTGAATAAATACATTTCCGAAATCCAGCACATTCACATCTTCAGTCTAACACTCTCTCAAATAGCACTCTCTGAATGATCATACACAATGCTTCTTTCCAGAGTCTTTCCAGTCATTACAAATTCTAGTCTCTCCACTCATAATTTGTATAGCAGAGTCTTCGGTCGCACATTTGATGAGAGCAAAAGCAGTTTCGAAACAAATTGAAATTCATACAGCAGACATACCAGGGGAAAAAATTCGTACAGTCTTTCAGTATTACAAAGCGCCTGAGATTTATCGCTCAATTTCGTAAACTATAAAATAGAATTAGCAAAGTTGCATTGAACGGTCAAAGTTACAACTGAAATTCTATAAAATACAGATCAAAATATCAGGATGCATTCAATTACCTACAGGATTAATTGTACATTTTCTGGACCTGAGCTTTTATTAGAGGCAGTGAGTCATCCTGTATCCCAAACATTCAGCTATTTGTCGATTATCATGGACAAAATGCATCAGACAAAAGTGTAGGTGAAGATACACAAGTGATACTGAGGCACGGGGGAAGGTGATATAACTTAAAGAAGAGCTGCCTGAGCCTCGGCATTCAGTAACATAAAGACCAGCTCAGCCGCGAGAATGCAGGGTAATAAGAAACTTAGGAGATCAGAGAAAGAACGGCCAACAAAGTGGGAGAATTTCAAAAGGCATGAGGTAGAAGAGCATCGACATCTCAGAGGGCTTTGGCCTGAAGGAGACAGTGAAGATACAATAAACCATCAGATGATTTTGAGGCCATAGAAGTGAAGTCAGCCATACAGATCGATGGCCTGATTCATTTGAGAAGAAATCCCATTGCCACTTCAATCCATAGATGTTAGATTTTATTTCCTTTTGAGTTTTTCCTCTATTTCCTGTTTCAAACATGCAAAAGCATACCTGATTATGTTTACGTTGATGCAATTAACGTTAGTAATGCAACTGTTCATTATTTTTTCTTTGTGAATTTGCGTTTCTGTGTGTTTGTATATATGCCTTAAATTTAGTATATGGGGTTTGTGTATGTCTAAGCATGTTGGTTGGAGTAATATTGAGTGAGTGTGACGTGAGTATGGATCTCTCTGTTTAACTACATTTTCAGTGTTCTGTGTCTGTGTGAGCTCATGTGTGTTATAGTGAGTGAGTTAGTGTGTATGTCTGGGTGTTTGTCAGTTTGTGTGTATCAGTGCATGTGAATGTCAGTGTATTTCAGTACACGGGACAACAAATCAAACAAAGCAAATTTATGTGGGTCATTTGGAAGTAAGGGTATCATGAAAACTCTGACCATTACAAATACACGCCTTGAATACAAATATTTCTTTCTATTCACAAGTAGTAGATATTTTGTCACATATACGTGTAGTTTTAACGTTAATTCTCGTTTGTCAGCTCTCCAGTGCCTCACGTTGTAATCTGATGATTGGGACTTTTCACGTTCTGATTTATAATTGGCTGAGTTTGCTGGAAACAAGGAAACTCGAGGGGAATGTTGACCCAGGCGCTCGTAATTTGGGTTTCTTGAAATGTGCTTCAGTCCTGAATGTGTAAATGACGGTATAGCTTCTGAGAACCGTGAAAAATGATCATTTAGAGATTAACAAATGTGAGCATTTTCGAGTGAAGTTGTGTAAGCCCCAGATTTCGGAAATGTGTTCATTCTGTTTCACTAACCAAACACGAAAGAACGAAAGGTAAACATCCTCCGGTTTTGTGAGGTATCATTTGTTGTTAATTACTATCAGGTTGGGGTGACAATCGAATTCGTTCACCATATCCTAACCCCGACTCTCCCTTTTCTCCTGATTTTATTTCACCATGTTTTCACTGTCAGACACACTTAGAGAATAGGTTATGCGGTTGTTGGGGATTGGGAACATGAGCTCCTTCTTGCAGTCCGTGTGCTATAGACTGACCCATAATCAACTGCAGAGGTAGAAATTCTAGGATCTGAACTGGGCGATATTTAAGGAATAACTGATATATTTCCAAGTCACGATGGTGAGTGGCTTGGAGTACAATTTGAAATGCTGCTTTGTGTCTACCACCCTTGTCCTTCTAGATGGAAGTGAACATGCGTTTATAACGTATTGTCTATTATCCCTCTACTCATACCTCAGAGAGATGGTAACGGTGCATTTTGTATTTTCTCTCAACAGTGAATCTATGAAGCTGGCTGGTATGGAGCTGACAGTAATGACCATGTCTCTGCCATTTCTGACCGTTGCCCACCGATGGCAACATGGTTCACAATCGTCACAATCTGAAATTAGACAAATATTACCAGGATGTTAGCAATCCAGGGATCAACTGTTTTGACGTTTCAAAAAGAGTGAGTTGGGATTCATGGAGATGAGCACAATCTCGACGGGCCCAGGCAATAGAGACTGAAGGTGTCCAACCATTTCACCTCCCCCTATGATGTGCCCAATGTGGGTCTCCTCCAAAGCCTAATGAAGGCCACCCACAAACTGGAGGAAGCACATGTCATTTTCCACCTCGGGGAACTACAAGCACATGGCATCAACACAGACTTCACTAGTTTCCCAATCGTCACTCCCATCCCACTCAACCCTTTAACTCGACACTATCCTATTGACCTGCCCTACCTGAACATATTCCTTCCCACCTGTCCGTTCTACCCTTCAGACGGACCTAACACAATCATCTCCTACCTTGTGCACCTATCGTCATCCAACCTACTTTTACCCGAACCCTAAACCTGGATTCATTTCTCAGTCCGCCTCTCCACTCCCCAGAATTGTTGAAGTGTCCTGCCCAAAACGTCAACCCTGCTAGACCTTGGGTGCTGCCTGACCTTCTATGCGTTCCCAATGCCACATTTAATGGTCTCTGCACCATCATCAAGAATCTAAAAACTAATAACTGAACAGTTCTCATCCTTTGCTGATTTTCTGCTGCTGTATAATCTATTTGGAAGATGAAATGTCCTCAATTGATAACGCAGGCTCTCCTGTCGTTAATAACTGTGAAAAAAACAAAACACGGATTTAATCCAGGATGCACATGGGAGACATTTCATTCATAACTCAAACTGTAACATGCACAACTGTAGACTCAAATGTAGCACCGACCACATGCACTGACATATACACACACCAAGTCACCAATGCACAGTAACACATGAATGTTCGCACAGACACTGCAGACAAACATACCGAAATGCTCAAGCAAACAGAGATACATCTTCAGTTCTGTATTATAGATAGTGTGGGATAAGTGATGTTTGGTCTTATTCCTTCTGATCTTTATCTCAGCTGATGCCCGAACGGAATCAACATTGTTGACATAATTCGGATAGTAAAATCGGCAAACCAGTGACCCAACCTCAACATTGCTACAATAGCAATAACACGACGGTTGAAAGTTAAAGCATTGTTCGCAGATTTAATAGATAGAACAGGACAAGGATGAGACAAGGAAAGCAACTGCGAAACAAAAGTAGAGCGATTTGGTGAAATACAGTGGATAGCGCGAGCGGGAGATAAACCCAAGGTGTCTTAGAATGTTAGATAGACGTGAAATAACAAATTAGTGATGCCAATGTTTTATTCAGGGGGATAAGAGTTGCAGTTTTCACACAGTAAACGCCCAAGGTTAGCAGTGAAATATTTGCTGGTCTGGTCGAGAGGTTTTTATATTCGTGCCAGATTACTGGAGGGACATCTCGCGGTCTGCTTCTCGGCAGTGTTTGAGGTTGGGTGAGATTCAGTCACTGGTCGAGATGCACTGATGGGAACTGCGAAAAGGCTGATTTGAGGAATGTGGAAATCGCTTTCAAGTTTGGTTAACTACAACATGCCATGACAACGAGAGCTGAAAGCTCACTCAGTCATACAATATAACCCTGGAAGTCGATCCGTGACCAGAAAGGAAAGTCACAGCAGATCCAGCAGAAAAAAAGACAAGGGACAATATCACATAGCTCTTTCAAAGATTCAAACGCATCATTCTCAGTAGAAATTCAACGAGTTTAAAGACAGACCCTACCTGCTATCCCCTGTCAACAATTGACCGAAATGCGAGCAGCCATTGTTCATTTCAAAGAAAGCATTGGCACCATTTTAAAGTTGGCTTTCTGCTTCCTTGGTTTGATGAGGAGACGTGCGAGATGATGGAGGGGACAGTCGCAAGCACTTTGGGACGAGTGACCATAGTTCTATTGATTTTATAATAGTCATAGAGAGGGGCAAAACTGCTTCACAGTTAAAGTTCTAAATTGGGGAAAGGTGGATTTTAATGTAATTAGACAGGAGCTTGTAGAAGTTGATTGGAATATTTTATTGCAAGCAAAGTGATCTGCGGCAAGTGGGAGGACTTTAAAACTTAGACAGTTCAAGTTCAAGGTCCACGTGTTCCTGTGCGGCTGAAGGGTAATTTGATCAGGAATATGGAATCCTGGATGACAAGTGATATTATTGTTTTGAACAGAAACGACGGGTGTATAGCTCAGGTACAGGCACCTGGGATCAAGGGAATCTCTGAAGATATATAGGGAACATAGGAATTCACTGAGGAAGAAAATCAGTGTGGTGAAAAGCGGGGCACGAGATAGCATTGGCTGAGATGATCAGGGGGAGTCCAAAGAGGCGGTTTAAGTATACTCAAGGAAAAACAAAAACTAGAGAGAAGAGATGTAGCCTGAAGTAACAAAGTAATAATGCATATGGAGATGAGCAGGAAATGGGCAAGTTCCTCCATGATCATTTATCCTCTGCGTTTATCATGGAATAAGATATCAAGACTTAGGAACTTGGGGATGTTTTCGTGATATCCTGGGGAAAGCCCATATCACAGTAGAGGTTATTTTGAATGTATTAGAAGTTATTAAAATGGAATGATCTCCTAGTTCTGAACAGATATATCCAAGAGAACAGTGCAGCTCGTCAACACTCTTTGCGCCGTTCTGTGAAACCAATCTGAAGCTCATCTGACTGTCATTATTCCATTGTCATCCATTGTTTATCCAATGACAGTTAAACGCCCTTAACGTTTGTGAGTCGACGACTGTTGCAGGGAGGGCGTTCCAGGCCCTTACTACTCTCTGACTATAAAAGTCTACATCTCACATCTGTCCTACGTCTATCATCTCTCAATTTGTAAGTTATGTCCCCCCGTGCTAGCCATCATCATTCGAGGAAAGGGACTCTCACTATCCAACCTATCCATCCTCTGACCATCTTTTATGCCTCAATTACATGATCTCTCTGCATTCTCTCTAACGAAAGCAGCCTCAAGGACCATAGCCTTTCCTCTTCAGATCTTCTTTCCATATCAGGCAACATCCTGGTAAATGTCCCCTGCGCCCTTTCCAAATCTCACACAATCATTTCTCTCATGCAGCAACCAGAACTGCATGCAGTACTCTAAGTGAAGCTGCACCAGTGACTCGTGCAGCAACATGATCTGATTGCATCGAAACTCAACCCCTCACCTATAAAAGCAAACACACTATACAATATCTTGATATCCCTATCAACCTGTGTGGCATCGATTAGGGGTATGTGTACATACACACTGAAATCTCCTTGCTCATCCACACTCCCAAGAATCTTACCATGCACACTTCTCCGCCTTAACCTCCATTTACCATCTGTCAGCCTAGTTCTGCAGCTTGTCATTGTCGGTCTGGAGCCTGCCACATCCTATTGGCACTGACCACAACTCCACTGACTTTAGTGTCACCCGCAAATTCATTAACCCATCTTTCTACGCTCTCACCCAGTTCCTTCAATACAAATGACAAACAGCACCGGTCCCAAAACAGATCTTTGCGGTATACCGCTAGTAAATGTTCATATCCAATCAAAGAAATCCCCTTCTGTCTTCTTTCAGCGAGCCAATCTCTGATCCAAACTGGTAAACCACACTCAATCCTCTGCCTCCATATGTTGTGCAATAGCTTGTCACGGTGAACCTTATCAATCGCCTTACTGAAATTATATACACTGCATTATAACTTTACCCGAATCCACCTGTTTGGTTACCTTCTGAAACAACTCAATAAGGTTTTTGAGGCACGATGTACCCTTTACAAAATCGCGTTGACAAGCCCAAATCAAATTGTTCCTTGCCAGATGGTTTCAAATCATATCTATCGTAATCCTTTCCAATACTTTTCTCGCAATTGAAGACAGGTAATGTCCAGGGTTATCTCTACTTCCGTTCTTGAAACTGGGGACAACATTCAGTCTCCTCCAGTCTTCTGCCACTATTCCTGTAGTCAATGACGACAGAAATATAAAAGCCAAATGTCCTGCAATCCCCTCCCTAACCCTCCAGAGAATACGTGATCAAATCCCATTCGATTCAAGGGAAATATTTCTTTTCACAACTTACAGAATTGCTACCACCTCCCCCTTCTGAACCTCAATCCTGTCTCATTTAATATCTCGTCTCTCAGTATTCTCCTTGCCAACATTGTTTATTTGCATTCTAAATACGGACGCGAAGTATTCTTTTCACGCCTGCCCTATCTCCTCAACCTCCACACGCACCTACTCTTGACTGTCCCTTATATAAACCTTGTCATTCTTTTATCCCTGACATAGCTATACAAAGCATAACAGGTTTTCTTGATCTGACCTGCCAAAGATTCTCATGTCCTCTCATGTCACTGCTTAGCTCTCTCTTTAAGTCGATCCTGGCTAACTTATAATTTTTTAGCGCCAACACTGAGCCTTTACGCGCCATCTTTCTTGAAGCCTCTTTCTTCCTTGATAACAGATTCAACTGCTTTAGTCAACAACGACGCCCTCGCTTAACCCTTTCCTCCCTGCCTGACAGGGACTTAGTTATCAAGAACACTCAGTACCTGTTCCTTAATCAAGCTCCACATTTCAATGGTGCCCATTATCTTCCGTTTGTTTCACTAAAACATGCCTAATTGCATCAAAATTGCCTTTTCCCCAGCTATGTCCCACACCATGCAGGAGAGACATCTCCCTTTCCATCACAATAGGAAACACAACCGAATTGTGGTCGCTATCACCAAATTGCTTAGCTACCTTCAAAACTAACACCTGGCCTGTTTCATGAGCCGATAACAAATCCAACTTGGCCTATCCGAATTACAAGCTTGACAAATGCCAGAGAAGTCATCGCGAGGACATTGGCTGATATTTTTGCATTTTTATTAACCACGGGTGACGTCCCAGAAGACCGCAGAACAGCGAATTGCGTGCCCTTATTCAAGAAGGGCGGTAAATAAAAGGCTAGGAAAGAAAGATCAATAAGGTGAATATCTCTGGTAGGTAGGTTACGTGAACAGATCCTGAGAAAAGATAATCCAGTATTTAGACATATAGGGATAAGTAGAAACAGTCAGCATGGACTTTTTTTTATTTGCTTGGGATGTCATGCTTGTCAAATTTGTTCGACTTCATTGATGAACCGACCAGGAAGTTTATTGAGAGCGGGGCCATAGATGCGGCTTATATGGATTTTAGGATGTTCTTTGATAAGGATCCATATGGTAGGCTGCTCTGGAAGGTCAGTTCGTATGGAATCCAGAAGGGCTGGCAAATTGGAAACATAGTTGGCTTGATGGTAGAGATCAGAGGATCTTGTGGACAGTTTCTTGTCTGACTGGAGGCGTGTGACTCGTGGAGTGCCTCAATGATCGGTACAGGGCACACTGTTGTTTGTTATCTGTATCACTGATTTGGATGAGACTGGACATGGCCTGAAGAGCATATTTGCAGGTGACATTAAGACAGGTGGCACCATGGAGAGTGAAGAAGGTAACTGAAATGGCAGCAGGACTTGATAAGCTGGGGAAGTGGTCTGAAATTTGTCAAATGAAGTTTGCTATAGATAAACGTGAGGTCTTGCATTTGTTGGGAAGTCACATCAAGGTAGGAGTTCATAGTAAAAGGTAGGGCATTAAGGAGTGTCGTGGAACAGATGGACTTTGGATTTCAGATCCAGGGTTCCCTGAAAGTGGAGTCTCAGGTAGTCAGAGCAATGAAGAAGGCTTACTGCACTCTGGCCTTCATCAGTCAAGTCATTGAGTATAGAAGTTGGGCAGTCATGTGTCATTTGTACAGGAGGTTGGTGTATTGTGTTCAGTATTGGTCACCTTGCTGTTGGAAGGATGGTATTAAACTGGAAAGAGTGCAAAATAAATTCACAAGAATGTTGCCTGGTCTCAATGGTCTGGTTATAGGGAGAGATTTGACAAGCTAGGATATCTTTCTTCAGTGTATAGGAGACGGGGGCGAAGCAGAATTTTTTAGAAGTGTGTCAGATCTTGAGAGGAATGGATAGAGTGAATGCGCTCATTCTTTTTCGACCGTTGGATAATTGAGGACGACATTGCATCCACTTATGTTTAAAGCGGAAACAATAAAAAGGAAACTGAGGGGTAACGTTTTGCAAAGAGGGTGGTACGCATATGAAATGGAATGTATGGGGGATGAACTGACAGCAGAAGTGGCTGGGGCAGGTACATTAACAATATTTAAAATACGTTTTAACCAATACGTAGAGAGGAAAGGTTTAGAAGGATATAGGCCAAGAGAAATGGAGTTAACGGTGATTAACATTTTGAATGTCGTGGACCAGCCAAGGCAATGGCACTGTCTCCGTGCTGCAGGATTCCATTCCTCGATTAAACTAGAGCTACTGGATTAAAGATAGGGTCACTTTCATGTCACCACAAGACCACTCAGCGGACTTCCTATTTTCCTATTTTTGAGTTCTCTAACATAGACTCACAGGCCACAAAGCTCCCTTCCGTCTCCCAGAGCTCAACAAAATCTACATTGTCCCACGTTGAAGAGTGTAAAAGATCCAGCATCTAATTCTGCCATCCTGTTTCCCAAATACAGGCTACAGAGCTGAATGTTCAATTATCAGTCTCCCACTCTGTAGTCATTGAATGATTGCAGATAATGCATATGATGCATGCTGCTGAATGTCCAAATCTCAGTTCTCCAACACTGTACATATTGTATTACTGAAGGCAGTGCACAATCTGCATGCTGTCGAGTGTCCATATGTTAGTTATCTGACACTGTCAATATTTATCACTTCAGATGCTGTTTTCCTGCAGAAAGTGCACATGTTACACACTTCGTAGCATCCAAGGATCAGCCGTCCAACAGAGTAGTGATTGTTTTGACATAGACAATCCAGCAACTGAGAATTGTTGAGTGACCAAATATGACTGAATAGGCCGTCTGATTACAAGATAATGGTTACACTGGATCGCCTTCATAATTCACACCTTACCCCGAGCCTACCATTCCGACACCCGCCCTGTACCCCGCGTCTGGTCATGTTCTCCAAAATGATTACAGGTTTCTAAACATTAAACTTGTTGACGTCTGAACGGGGAAAATATCATTTTGGAATGAGTGGTTGAGAAAAACGTTATTTAAAATCAGATACGAAGAGGAGTGGACAGGTCTGCCCCTCAAACCTGCTCTTCCAGTAGGAGAGGATCGTCTCTGTTCCAAACTTCGTCTCATCCACTTTCCTGACTTCGTCTGTAACCCGTGAATCCCCGACTGATAAAGTCTACCTATCTTACGTTTACCCAAAACGTCTGGCCACCATAGCTCTCTGTGACACAGAGTTCCAAAAATTCACAACCTCCCGAGAGAAGAAATTCCTCCTCATCTCTGTCTAAATTGCTGCTTACTTATTCTGATTCTCTGGTCCTGGATTCCACTATGAAGGAAAACCTCCTATCAGCATTTACCCTTAAATCACGCTTCAGAATCATGTATGCTCCACTTGAAAACAACGTTTATTCTCGAAATATTCAGTGAATAGATCCCGACAGACTTAGGCTTTGCTTATGAGATACTGCCTTCAAACCTGAAATCATCCTAGTGTACCTTCACTAAACTGCCTCCAATGTAATGACATTTTTCCTTCAATGAGGGAACAAAATCTGTTCACAGTATTCCAGACATGTCTCCCCAGAACCTTGATCAGTTGCAGTCAGACCTCCTTGATATGATACTTGAAACTCTTGAAATAAGGATCAACATTCCATTAGCCTTTGTGAATGTCTGTTGCCTCTATCTACCAGCTTTTTGTGTTTCGGGAACATTTTCTCCCAAGTCCCATTGTGTTGCAGTTGTCTTCATTTAAAATTCCCCCTTCCAAAACAAATATCTTCACGTCTTTCAATGTTATACGATACTTGTCAATTTTGTGTCCACTAACTTGAACAATTAATATATTTCAAGAAATTGTTTAGATTTTGCTCGCAACTTGCCATTCCACCGATCGTAATGTTGTGAACAATTTTGGTGACTGAATGTTCACTTCTTTGCTCCAAGTCATTAATACCGTGCTGGCACGACTTTCTCAACTCTCCCCTTGTCTGGGATGTGGTGATTGTGTTTCCCAAGTCTGACCATGTTTCTCCTTTGACACGGTTATGTTGCCCTTGGTTTGGTTTCAGATTGAGCAGTCTGGCTGTTTCGAGCAAGTAATCAGTCAGTTTTGAGGTTGCTGGTCTAATAAGCGATGGAAGAAGGTATTCCATGCTAAATCTCTCTGCTGTTTCTCCCCTGTGGGCCCTATGTTTGATTTTATATTTTGTGCCAAGGCCGCGTTTATGGAGGTTGTTGCAGTTATTTGCAACATGATTAAGTTGGGATAATCTGTTCTGCTTTCAGATCGGTTACATTTGTGTATATTCTGGTCTCTGTTGTTTGTGTTCCATTCGCTAATCTTGCAAATTAATTCTGATTTTCTGCAAACTAACTGGTGGGGCCAGCTGCATCACTCAGGAATAGCTGCTCTGCACCTGCTTCAGACAATTAACAAAGTTAGGGTCTGGGCTACTTCCTTGAAATATTTTGATGGCGTGGCAGGCCTGGCCCATAACAAAATCTTTGAATATTTTTGTTGTGCGCATGTTATTTTGTTCGAAATTTCCTCTGAAACGGAACCAGTCACTATCCTGTCTGACCATGTTTCTCAAGTTGCTTGGAATCAACAGCTCACTCACTGCTTCCGTTAATGCAAGTCAAATGATATGTTAGCCTTAACTGCAAGGGGAATGGAGTTCAGAAGTTGGGATGGCTCATTGAAGTTATACAGGGGTTTAGCGAGACCATACTTGGGGTATTGTGTTTTGTGGAGTCTCACTAACCCAAATAGGATCTTCTCGCCACAGAACGCTCATCGAGACTGCACTGGGACTCCATGAGATCGCGACTGTTCAGGTCATACTGAATCGACTTCCCTGCCTTTTCCCCATAACTCTCGATTCCCCATCCTGATTAAACTTAATTTGTCACAGCCTTAAATATACTGAAAGACCCAACCTCCACAGCCATCTGCGCTAACCAATTCCAAATGTTCACTATCCTCTGAGACAGGAAATTCCACCTCAATCGGTGACCCATTATTATGAGACGAATCTCCCTGGTCGTCAACTCGACCTCTAGGGAAATGGCATTTCTGCACCTCACCTTTCGAGTCCCTTACAAATATTGCATATTTCAATGATATTATCTTTTACTCTTGTCAATTGCAATGAGCGCGATAGAATCTAATCCTCATAAATAGCCGCTCCTACCTGGCTTAAGCCTTTTGAACCTTCTGGTAAGCAAGTTAGCAAGTTGGCAAGTGGGCTGAGAGTCCTTAGGTATGGTCAGGAGTATGGTCCATCCCTCAGCTACTCGCATGCTGTACCAGAACTAGCTCTCCATGTAAAAGCAGCAATGTTTTCAGACCTCTTGCTCAGCTGCTCAGGGCTCTATCCCAGACTCAGACTGCACTTCAGCTCTTAACGGACGATTTGAAACAGTCGTGGTACCGCTGAGAAAGCTGGAACTGTACAAAATGTTGCTCAGGACACAGGCAAAGTACTGCGTGCCCTTATAGAATACTCAAGATAGGAAGAATGTGATTGTAATGGATGGGGGTGGGTTGGGGATGATATGCGATTGACCAATATCGTGCCTGAGCTGAAGAATTTCAGTCGTGAAGAGAGATTGGACAGACTGGAGTTGTTTGGAAAGATTAAGACTGAGATGTGTCAGTGGTGAGAGGAATACATAGTGTGGAGGTGAAGAAACTATTCCACCTCACAGATGCATCAGCGAATCGGATGGATCGGTTTATTGAAATAAGATTTGGAGCGTATCTGGACTTTCAATCACACAGTGCATATTAGGAATATATAACTCTGGAACGTTTAAGGCTGATAGAGGCAGAATTCCTCGTAACATTTAACAAGGAAGGATTAAAAAGGACTCTGATTTCCAAATCTGTAGCTCACGGACAGTACTGTGTGCAGATCTCAAACAGAAACACATATTACCAAGAAGATTCTGGTCCTGGAGGGACATCATTGCAGGTTTACAAGAATGATACCTGAACCTCGGGTTTTACGTTCTTCCGAGATTTGAGGTAAATTCAAACGTTATTCTGAAGAATCCAAATGTTCAAGGAGTGATCTAACTGAGGTCTTCAGGATATTAATAATGAAAGACAGTGTTGATAAATATAAACTATTTCCACATTTTGAAATTTAAGTCACAGATGTGCTAGGACAAAATCCTGGAAATACCTCGGTAAGGACAGCGTGAGTCTACTTCCAGCATGTGAATGACGTTAATTCAAGAAGTCAGCTCAGCACCACCTTCTCAAGGGCAACGAGAGATGGGCAATCAATGCTCGGCTCGGACAGTGAAACCCAAATTATAATATAAGGATTATGGTCAGCTCATTCAGGTGAGACAATCGCAAGCACTTCGATATGCAAAGAATAGTGAAGGCTTGGAGCATTCGTACTCAAATAAGTGATCGATGGTAATCCAATTGTTCATTCTAAATCTGAAACATAATTTGTTTTCTATTCAGCAAGGCCACGGGCCCGGCAGGCATATAGATGTATCCCACAGATCGTTGATGGATGTCTTGAGTGTTTGGACAAACTCGATAGTTTGAATGACCTAATGTCGTTCCATTGAAGATAAAGTCTATTGATTTCATCAGATCATCGTGTTTCACTAATTTCAGAAGAGATAAAAGATTCCACTCAGAAATCCACCAATTGAAATTCCTCGCCTGTCCAAATATTTTACATTAGCTTTGTTTCTTATTGCGAATATTGAATTTGCATCTCATGGTCCTGGTCGACAACCACCTGATGAAGAAGTACTGCTCCGAAAGCTGCTGCTTCCAAATAAAATCTGTTGGACTATTACCTGGCGTTATATGATTTTCTTTTAACTTTGTCTACCCCAGTCCAACACCAGCTCTGCCACGTTACGCCCACCTTTATGGCTGGTCTTGACACCTTCCCCTTTTGAGCAAGATTTGGTCAGCTAACAACAACAGAAGTTAACATTGCAGGAGGCCATTCGAACAAGCGTGTCTCTCCCGATTCCGAAAAGTGGAACTCAGCCACTCCCATTCTCCAGTTCTATTTCCAAACACTTCTCGATTTGCCCATTTCAAATATATTTCCAGCTCTCCTTCGAAACCTCCTGTGGAATCTGCCTTCATCACTGACGCAACTGCATGACCCAAATACGAACCATTCACTGAGGAAAGAAATTCCTGACTTATGGAACTCAGGATCTGTCCACTTCTAAGCCCACTAAAGCCTCTGATATCTTCTTACTCCCTGTAGGCAAAGTACTAGAGGACGCCTCAGCCCCTCTGTATCGTCACAGTGATAAACACTGCATGGATTTGAGTAGGTTCTATCAATATTAGGCCAAACCTGCAGCACTGCACACAGTTCTGTTCTTCGCACACAGTAATTTGAACACAGTTCACGCCATCTGTACTGTTGTCACTCTCAATAAATTCTAGTTAGACCGGGAAGTAGCAATTTGCATTGTTCGAGCTTTGTGTAGCTCAGTGAGAGCACAGGTGAAAGCCCTACTTGTCTGAATGCTGACATCAATTAACGTTTATTTTCTGTTTTTTTTTCTCCTTTCTTGCCCTTTGCGTTGCATGTATTTTCTCTGGAAGTTAGTGCAGTGAAGTATTATGTCACAACAGTATTTGAATGATCGACCAACGTTCTTGCCTGTACGTGTACATATGCTGTGAACATTCCTGACATCGAAGAGGAAAAGGCAACATGCAATGCGGGAAATCATCAGTGTTTCCGACCGGAGAGATCCCTCATCTCAGCAATTCAGGTTGACGTCGATGGTGTTAGTCCAATAAGCCTTGAATAATGTTTGCTCACTCATGTGATTAAAATCTGGTGACACTGACAAGCATTGATTGTTCATGTTTCACTTCCAATTCAGATCTGTGTCTTCAGATAGGGACAGGGAGAAATAGGTTGGGGGTGAGTTCAGGAAATGGGCAAGTTATATGGACTGCCTTCTCATTGCAGGAATTTATCCGTTGTGCAGAACGTTGCTGAGGCCACAGTTAGAGAAGCGTGTGCAGTTATGGCCACATTAATGTTGGAAGGATGTGGATGCTTTGTCGAATATGCAAATAGTTTTAACAACTTCGTGATTGGAAGCATATGGATTGTATTGTCGCTGTGGCACTTGATTTGGGTTGTTAATATGGGACAGTCAGGGAGCCTTGAATCACCGGTATATGAAAGGGACCCAAAGTATATTCACTTGAGGGTTTTCCTCTGAGATGGCTGGCTACAGTCAGTATGCTGTGCGTATGTAAATAAAGAGTGAATTGGGATACAAGCCTCTATGTAGTGAATTCGACCGGAATGTTGCCTAGCTTATAGTATACTATCTATTAGCAAAGGCTTTCGCTTGATTGTCGAAGGCTGGGGGCAGTCTGGCTAGAAATATCAAGAATTATGCGATCTGTGAGTAGTTTACCTAGCTGGTGAGCTCACCGAGGTTGGAAATGTCAAAGTCTGGTGGGTGTTGGTTTATGTTGAGAGGTGAAAGGAGTAAAGGAAATGCGCAAGGAAAGATTTTCACACAGAGGGTGGTAGGTATCTGGACAACACTGCCGACAACAATACTGGAAATAAATACAATGGCAAGGGGGAAGAGGCACTTCGAAAAACATGTGACCAGGCAGAGAACAGAGCGATACAGTCCGTGTCAGGTAGATGGGATTCGATCTGCGACGACAACGGGGGCAGAAGAATCAATTCCTGCGATGTTCTATTTTCTATGGAGCAATTTAATTGTGAAGAGAGTCTGGATATGCCCGGGCTCTTTTCTTTGGAGCAGAGGAGCTACTACGGAGACCTGTTTGAGGATTGGAAGAGCATGAGGAGCATAGACAGAGTGAATAAAAAGCGGCTGCATCCCACAGCTGGAGGGTCAATGTGACGCAATTTATATTTGAAAGGTAGAAGATGCCTCAATTGCATTCACTGAACGAGGGCATCGCTGGTTAGAAATCAGTTATTGCCCATCTAGACGCCAGTGAGGTGTCAACTTCATTTCTATTTGTCTGGAGCCACATGTAGGCCAGGCCACATAAGGATGGCACTTTCCTTCCCTGAAGGACATTCGCGAACTACTTGTTTTTTTCCCGACAATCGACAATGGGCTTATGTTCATTATTAGAATCTAAAGTCCATATTTCTTTAAATGTTTGATTTCCAATTCCACCATCTGCCAGGGCAGGATTCGAACCCAGGTGCGCATATCATCATCTGGCTCCCTGGATGAACAGTCAAACAAAAGATTGGAGCAAGTTGAGGAGAAGCGTTTTCAACCTGGTGGTCTGGAAGGGCAGCTGAAGCAGGGATCCTCACAATCTTTAAAATACCATTGGATGATCTGCATTCAAGTTAACAGCCAACCTTTGGAATATGGGGTTGTTGTATGTTTTCAATACTATTTCCTGGTATGACACAATGGGGTGAAGGGCCTTCCCGAGACTTCCTGATTATATTGTTTGGTGCTCGAAAACACCAGAAACCATAACCCACGACCAAATTCACTCCTTCGTTTTACTCCCTTAATTTCGGGGTGGAGAGTGCATGATATTCCACTCAGAGGACGGCTTAGGTAATTGTCTAAGAATCTCCAATATCTCACATCTGAGTTCAAAGATTCGAAAGCAAATTTGAATCTGCGCCGGGACAGAGCAGGAGATAAAAATCTCTCTGCTTCATTGCAGAACACAAAGAGACGATCAATCACATCTTTTCTTTCGCACATTGTACAGTCATGGAGGGGAATATCTACCGAATTTGGTTTGCATCAGGTGGTGATTGTACCATTAAGTGGGCAGCACACACACAATGAAACCTTCTGCTCGAAGCATTACGTATCGGGAGGCGAGGTGATTAGATATGCTCCATTGTGTAATCCCAACACACAAAACTAGGGCAACAGTCAGTCGCTCAGTCCTCCAGGCCACCCTCCCCAAACTCAATAGATCATGAACACCGAAACAGCTAGAAAAGCTCAACTGATCTGGCAGCATCTGTGGAGAGAAGTCACAGTTCACTTTTCTCGTGGAATTACACTTGCTCAGAACTGGCGAAAGGGGTCTGAAGTCACAAGTCGGGACAGAATACATTTGTGGTACCCTCTGTGCTATGGCTCTGGAAACTCATGCAGGATATATCAGGTTGTCATGAAGCATAGAGTTGCGAGCATGGAGTCGCGTGTTTAGACAGAGAAGCCCGGTGGTAAGCACAGTGCTGTTGATTTGGATTTGCATACAGACCCCAGAGCAAGTTAATGGCAACTGGACTGCTGTGGAGCAAGCGTCACATGTGCATATGGAGGGGGTAAATGGCAACATCAGTGCTGTGCGTTTGGAATTCCATGGAGAGTCAACCGACCTCTCCAGACCCTGCCCAAATTTCGGAAAATCAGATTACACTGCTGTGTTCTTCTTCGAAGCTTCGAAACAGAATTTGAAACTATTTTGTGAAAAAGGAACCTTCACAAAGAGCAATACAATGCTGGTCTGAAAAGGTCGAAGACCATCTCTGGGCGTTCTTGGAATCTGTGGATTAGACTGCATTCAAGAAATCAGCGGAAAACCTCGACCGGCACTTAGCCACCGTCATGGACTTCATGAGCAAATGTGTGAAGGACGGTGCAGCAAATAATGACAAACCAGTTGCATTCCAACCAGAAGCCTTATCTGAACCAGGGAGTCCTCGACTGAAGACCAGCATTCAGGTCGGATGACATAGACATACTCAGAAGGGCCGGCTATGTATTCTGCAAAGGCATCGGAGTTCCTATCATTCATTATGAGCTCACGTTTGTGGCCCAAACGAATCAATTACACTCCACCCACCTGTGGTAAGGCCTCAGCTGCATTACAGGGTGGAAAATGAAACACAGCAAGATACCAGACAAAGACACATCCCTCCTCGACGTGCACAGTGCTTTCACAGCAGTGCGGTGATCACAGTCCCAACAGCTCCGGACATATTTGTTCTCTCCATCACTGTTGCTGACGTCAGATCAGACTTTCTTGGAGTCAACCAAAATAAAGTGATGGACCTGGATGGTGTTCGCAGCCAAACACTCAGATCCTGAGTGGACCAATTGGCGGAGCTATTCTCTGACATCTTCCACATTTCCAACAAGCCAAAGATACCAGCTATTTCACGAAGACCATTATCATCCCCGCAATTGAGAAAGCACATACAATATGCCTTAGTGGCATCCATTGATTCCTCACTGCATTTCGACTCATTGTTGTCAGATGTCTATCCTATCACGGTGGCGTCGTTAGCAAACTTGAACATACTGTTCATTTGCAATGGCACAGTCCTGGAAGTACAGGGAGTACAGTAGAGGGCTGAGGTTGCATCCCTGGTGGGGTCCAGTATTGAATGCTATCGTGGAGGAGGTGATGTTATCTATCTTCACTGATTGCAGTCCATGGGTCTGAGTATCCATTTTGAGATGTGAAGCCGGGACGTAGGTCACAGAGATTTGCAATCAGTCTGGAGGACACTATGGTGTTGAAGTGGGAGATGTCGTCGATGAGCAGGAGTCTGATGCAGGTGACCTTCTTGCTCAGGTGGTCCAGTGATGAGTGCAGAGCTTGGGATATGGCACCTTTTATGTACCTGTTACGTTAGTCGCCAAATTGTAGACGATCCAGGCAGGCAGTGAGTCTACAGTTGATATGGGCCAAAACCAACCTCTCAAAATATTACATGATTATTGAGGTCGAGCCGCTGGGCGTAACGTGATGCTACCTTTAACTCCTGATGTTTCGTTCGTTCAAAACACTTTATTTTCCCCTGGCAGACAACTGGCAACCTGAGGTTTGAAAAGTCATCACTCTATTCACGAGCATTTTACCCATGATGTATGACTCCCTTCCTGATTGAAAATCACCATCATCGCGCCTGGAATTACTGAATCACCCAACGTCCACAGCACTTCGCACTACATTCCACGTGTTCACACACATTGCAAAGTGGAAATTCCACCTCATCGCTTCAATCAGTTTTCTATTGGTGACTTCTTATTATATGATGATGCTTTCTGGTCATACATTATCCCACAAGGGGAACCGGCTACACCATATCTCTCCTCTCAAGCCCCCCTGTGAATATTGTGTGGTGCAATAAGGTCTCCATTATTCTAAAACACTATTCCACCAAGGAGCTATCTTTATTGCCTCGTACTTTCCATCTACATATTCCCACCAGAAGACACCTTTACTTCAGCGTGCAGTGTGTTTGCAATTCCCTTCAGACCTCCGGACCTCCCCAGCTGCTCCGCCTGAAATCCATATCAGGATAACTGTGCTCCTCCACACATACAGCTTAATGTGTGCTGTAGAATCAAATCAAATTGTGAATGAGGTATCGGATATGCTAACCTACAATTTTGGATTTCCCTCGTGCCCACCTCTCTCTGTCTATTTCTCTCTTCTCTCTGTCATTCTCTCTCGTTCTGTTCCTGTCTACATCTGCTCTCTTCACTATCACTATCTCTGCCTGTCTCGTTCTCCCTGTGAGTCTCTACCCGCTCTCGATGTTAAACTATTTCTATCCCCGTTCTATTTCTATCTCTATCTCTCCCTTTCACTTTTTTCTGTCTTTCTCTCTCTGTTGCTCTCTATGTCCCCTCTCTTTTTCTCTATCTGACTATCTTTCTTTTTCTCACCTTCCTCTATCCATTTGTTGTGTCCATCTCTCGGTGTCTTTCCTCTCTTAAGACATTCCATCAAACAAAATAGTTTGGAGACACATCATGGTTACCTGTCCCCTCAGCTGATTATATGTCTCATGAGCATTTCGTTATTTGCTCTTGTGAGGGACCATAGGAGATTTCCTGACAACCATTTTCTCAATTTGAGCTGCGCAGTGCTCCCAGAATTCTGCTCACAACACTTTTACTTCTCTCAGTTCTGGTTTCCAAGCTGAAATGATCCCAGCTTGTCGTCTTTCTGAAAAAGGTCCCACACTGAAACCTGGCTAGATGCGCCCTGAGGGTAACATCGTTACCTTTGTACTACCATTGAAGCCTATCAATAAACGTGCTCATCAGAGGCTGCCAGTATACGATTACCAATAACACAACAAAATTTTATTCACACGCAATGAAGGCAAACAACCATCTTACATCGCATAAACATGCTTGAGCAGATGTCTTTCCAGAGAATAGAAAGTTTCATTTCTCTAACTGCAGCAATCACCTGAAATATTGCAATTTGTCAGCGAAGGTTTGCCATTGTCTTCACATTAGACGTTCTGACTTCAACTGAAAGGATGGTTTCCGTTTATCGTAACGGAGCATCTCCATTTACTGTATTGCCCCCGAGCTTCTTAAAGCAAGCTTCTCATGCTGTTGACTTATTCCTTAACTTAGGTTTCTGAAAATCATGTTTCAAGAAAGCACTTGATGCACATTAATAGGTTTAATAAGATTAAAGAACATGATGTTGGAGATATTACACCAGAACGGATCAAGGATTGGCTAACTATTTAAAAGCAGAGAGTTGGGGTATGAGGAAATTTTCAGAATAACACCCTGTAACGGGGGGGTGGGGGTGGGATTTCCACAAGTGTCAGTTTTTGGCTACAATTACCGACATTCTCTAGAAATGACTTAAACGATGGAGGCGACTGTGTCATTACCAAGTTGTGAATGATTTAAAAATCGTTTGAAAGAGAAGTGTTTCGAATCATGCAAATAGAATGCGAAGGGATATGGTGAGGTTATATGGGAGGGTAAAAGTGATGTTGCAATATAACTTGGGGAAATGTGAGGTTGTGCATTTTGATAAGAAGAATAGAGAAGCTAAATGTTATAATGTGGAGAATGATTGTAGAAATTTCTGGAACCGGGGGATTTGGGGAGAGCAGAGCTCCATCCTAATTTAAAAAAAAACGCTTCGTAGTGTGTACGCAGTCAAGCAACTTGAATGTGGGAATTATTTCAACGGGGATGGATTGAAAAAGTCGTGCTGTTTTGCTAAAATTGTACAATGCACTCGTCAAACTTAGGCTGGACGCCACAAAATTATTTCACGCGGTTAAACAAACAACTATCTATTGGCATTGGATGCAGCCACAGAAGATGGACTGCAGGTCCATGCATCGAGGAACAGTCATCTGAAGAGTGGTTAAGTAGATTGTATCTGTGCTATTTGTAGTTTCGATGAATGAAATGAGATCTTATTGAAATATACAATATTCGGATAATTGAGCAATCTTCCAGTTTTATTTCTCTAGGTCTAAAACATTTGAAGCATTGTGAACAGTTCTAATTTGCACATCATACTGTTTGACTACTTTGGGAACACGTCATACTGTTCTGCTCTCCATATCCCTCACGTGACAAATAAAGCCCTATCCGCATTTCTGGTTTCCGTGTCACTCAGCTAGATCAAACTTGGAGCTCTATGAACAGTACTTGTCTCCATATTCTTCTGTCAGGATTTACCACAGAGTTCCCTTCTTTATATCCTTCTGTTAGGAGACACATGGAGTACACCGCTTTCAATATTACTCTGTTAGATGACAGTGCACTGTTCTCTTCTCTGTATTTATTGCTTCGGCCCGACTTGGCGCACTGACTGATATAATAATTAATGCGTGTTTTCTATTTTCCAGGTTTCTTCAGCGAATGTAAAAGCTTGGGGGCAACTTATATTCATATCCGCTGTAGCAGAAGTGAGATTACTTTCAACGGTGTATGTACCACAGGCATATTCAGCTGTTTGAAAAGCTGAGTGAGAGAAAACAGAGTGTGACACAGAGCGAGGCATGACTGAGGTGCGACTGATGCTCGCTACCAATTCTTAAATTTGGGTTTTGCTCACATCCATAGAAACGACAGCATTCTGACCCACTGCATTCGAATAGATCAGAATAAAGCTCAATGCATTGATCATTGCGTCCTGTCCATCTCTTATTTCTCACTGGGAACAGGCAGTTCTCAAACTGACCGGGAGTGTTTGGCGATTGTGGTGGAATGTGGGGGGAGGGGAGTTAATTAAATACAAATGTGCACGTCGATATCTTGATTCTCCTTTTCAGTTACAATCACCGCGTGAACGCTCATGCCAATGTCCCAGGTTCAAGCAACCACATTGCTTTAACTATCGAGCCCCAACACGATGGATAAACTGATCATGGTGTCGAAAGACGTCTTGTCCCATCAGAGGGGCAGTCTTTACGCACCTTTTGCACAGATAATCGGTCAGTGCAGCGGGAGAGGACACTGTCAATGTGTCAATGCAGATGAAGGGGACTCTGTCAGTGGGTCAATTCTGACTGATATGGCACTGTCGGTGAGTCAGTGGTGAGAAAAAAAATGACTATTTTAAGCTCAGCGCTGAGAATGTGGCCATTGTCAGACGTTCGTTCCTGAGAAAGTGGGCTTTGCCAGATGGTTGGTGCTGAGGGAGTGCTGCATTACTGGAATGTCAGGGCTGAGGGAGTCTCATTGTCGGAGAGACGGTGCTGCAACAGCGCCACACTGATAAAGGGCAATTATGAGAGAGTGACACACTGTCAGATGGTCACTGCTGAGAGAGCTCCACACTGCTGGACGGCCACTGCTGAGGCAGCAACTCACCGTCTTACGGTCAACACTGACGAAGTTCCACACTGTCGGAGGGTCAGTTGAGGGATGGCCAAACTGTTCGAGGCTCAGTGTTGAAGGATAGAGCACTATCGAAGTGTCAGCATTGAACGAGTCCCAGTCTGATGGAAGGACTGTGCACCGAGGGGCGTGAATCTGCGGAAGACCGAACCAATACGAGATTGAAAGCTGGATCAGTCAGTATAGTCAAGGCTGAGATGCAGACATCGATGTTTAATAACGAAGTGAATTGTGGGTTAAGGGGTAAAAGGAGGAAACTAGAGTCAGGGATGATCAGATCAGCCACAGCACATTGAATGCCTGAGCAACCTTGATGAACCGAATGTCCAAAATCTGCTCCTGTGGTCACAAGCATATCTCGATTGTTCTCCACTCGGAACATGTTCATTGTCGAAGTCTTCGTATCGACAACTTTCTGGTGCCGTGTGTAGGACTTGGTATCATGATCAGCAATTTGATCCAGTGAAGGAGTTGGCGAAATTCGGATGCAAATTCTAAAGTGACAAGGCAGTATAATGGAGCATGCCCTGACTTTATCAGATGTTAATGAAATAAGGGACGTTCTCAAAATGGTGGAACTTACTCAAACCAATGATGCCCTTCATTCTCTATCTTCATACAGCATCAACCAAAGACCAGGCAGGATACACTATTAGCCCTTTCTCACTGCTGGGCCAGCGGTGAGCCAATACTATGCAGATACCGTGAGTGGAGCAATTGTCAGCATCACATCTCTCTTGGAATTGTACTACTCTGCAAACCGACCGCAGAGTCAGCATTTCAAGTTCTTCAGTTCGTGGAAGGAGGGCGTTATCATCTTGTTGCGAACGTGCTCAATCGGAGCAAGGAGAAAGTGAGGTCTGCAGATGCTGGAGATCAAAGTTGAAACTTTATTGCTGGAACAGCACAGCAGGTCAGGCAGCATCCAGGGAACAGGAGATTCGACGTTTCGGGCACAGGCCCTTCTTCAATCGGAGCAACTCAGCTCCAGGGTCTTCAGAATGATTTTGTCCATAATCGCTTCGTGCAGTGCCCCAATGCTGAGCAGAATTGTGCAAGAAGATCCGTCAGACTTTATCTGTTCATCTTCAAGCAAACAAGGTTATGTAGGGTATTTCGTCCAGGTATCTGAGTCAATAAGTTGTTCAATGGGGGAATGAAAAGCTATTGGAGAAACTACCGTCACTGGAGAATTCGGAATCAAAGTTCAAAATCAGTGTGATTGGAGTCTACAATGAAACCGAATGTTTGGTGATCCACTACAAACAGAAATAGAGTAAGAGAAACAGATCAGAAAATGGAGTGAGAGGTACACAGCGGCAGGTCGACTGAGAGAAATAGACAGAGATAGGGATACAGAGAATGAGCACAATAGAGACTATGCGAGAAGCAGAGAAAGAGAGATGGAGACAGAATATGGGAGAGCCAAAGAGATAGGGAGAATGAAACAAAGAGCGGGAAAAACACTGATCTTCAGAGTCAGAGACGCGCAGAGAGAGATAGAGACAGAGAGAGTAACAGGCACAAGGAGACATTTTGAGAGAAGGAGATAGCGGGAGGGAAACGGGGAGGAAGAGAACTGGAGAAAGTAATTGATTCAAGAAAGACGGAAATTGTGCGAACGAGACTGAGAGATTAACTGACAGCAGATAAAGAGAGTGGGAAAGAGGCGATGGAGAGAGTGAGCGACAGAGATATAAACAAGGGAGTCATACAGAGGTTGCGTGAGACAATACAGTGACAGATATCAGATGGAAATGAAAATAAGGCATATATCGTAAGAGAGAGACAGAGAGTACCAGACACAACAGACACAGAGTGAGAGACAGGAAGATTAAGAATCAGTCAGGATGGTACAAAGTGAGCGAAAATGAAATGAGAAATAGTGAGTCAGACAATGTAAGTAAGGGCGACAAAAGACAGTGAGAGAAATAAGAGTCGAGGCGTAGAGGGAGATAAACAAACCAACAGTCAGACTGAGGGAGAGAGCGCGATAGCAAGGCAGACAGTGAATGACAAAGACAGCTTGAACGATATATGCGTGAAAAGCTAAGTATGAGAGAAATGAGGTAGTGAGTGGCAGAAAGCGACATAAAAACAACGTAACAGATGCATCGAGAGAGAGACAGTGAGATAGTGAGTTGGACAATCGAGTGACAAAGAAACTAAGAAAGATGAGAGAGCGGGAGATGTAGTGACAGAGGTACAGACAAATAGTGAGTGACAGAGAAAGGCAAAGTGAATGAGCAAGAAAATTGGGACACAGAAGGTGAGAGAAGTATAGATTGGGAGGCACAAGAGATAAGGAAATAGGGTGAAACAGACATAGAAAGTGCTAGGTTGAGAAAATGAGAACAAGACATAGAGAGTGTGAGAGAGACAGACAGAGAGAGAGAGAGACATTGGGAGACTTGGCTCAAATTGACAGATAGGTTATTTGTGTCCTCTTCCTGGTATCAGGATGGAGCTCTCCGCTTCTCACTTTCCTCTTGGCGTTGGGCTTTTGGAGAACATATCTGTGGGACTGGAATTGCACTTGGTGTAAGATTTACTTTGCCCTCTGTCCTGTGCAGGCCCGGAGGAACTGACCAGAACATGAAGTAAATATTGTTCATCGCCCTTGGACTCCTGGCCCTATTTCAGTTCATTGCCGCCTCTTCCATATGGAGATTCTCATGGAAACATAGAAAATGGCTGTCACAGTAAGTCAGTCTACCGGTCGAGCTGGATCCATTGCTCAGTGTGATCAGGGTGGGAAAAAAGAGAGGGACACACATGCACACAAGCAAACACAAGTACAAACACACACACACACACACATACATACGTGCCAGACACATGCACACATACCCGCACACATGCACATTCATACACACAAAAATATACACTTACACACGCACATATATGCACACCTACCCACACATACACACATAGAACCCTAACTACAAATATATATACGCAACCATATACATCGACACATAACGCACACACCCACACGCCCACGTCCACTCACACCCTCACGCACACACGTACACACACATACATGCATCAACAAAGGCACACACACTCACACACAAACACATACACACAAGACACACAGACACACACGCGCACGCAATGACATGCACACAACCACACACACACAGACGTACGCACGCACACACACACACACAACAACAGCAACAGAAATAAACCATGCAGCTCATTACACCTGCTTCATCTTTCTTCATGATCAGGACTGATCGATCATTTACAGACAGATACACAGAGACATACAGAAGGCAGAGAGTCCCAGAATAAAAGTAATCTAGGAGCAGACAGAAGCCGATCAGGCCTTTCAACCTGTTGTGCTATTCCATGTGTTTAATGTCAACAGCATATTTTCACTTTCTCCCCATAACCCCTGAGGAATCGGAATATGAAAAATATTCCTCACTGTCTTGACTTATTGTAGCTCCATAACTGATGTCTGTGACATGTATTGAGTCGCTTACACTTATTGCCAGTCTCTGTGGTTCATGTAGCTTCTTTCTGACTCGATGAGAATCAATGAAATTGTTATCTGGATGGAGGCTGGAGGATGGAACAGGTGAGAGACCGAGATTCATTGGAAGAGCTCTGCAGCACTTTAGAGCTTTTTTTTCGGTGGTCTGGAAGGCCACTTAACACCTTTCATCCTCATACTGAGTGCTCCAGAAGTAAGGCTCAGAACGAAAATCTTTGGACACTTTCATGCTGCATGTTTGCAGAGATGGACTTCAGAAGCATGCACGGTCGTTATCCAATTCTGTCTAGCTGACAGGAGCTCAACTTGTTTGCCACGCACAATGGCTGCACTTCGTCAGTAATTTGTTTACTCTGGCATTTCATGGGAACGTGTCAGGCACCCAGATGAATGTCGACCTTCTATTTTCTATCTTTCTGACAGTTCTCATTCTCGATCCCTCTTTCCTTCTCTCTTAATTTTCCTCACTCTCGGCATATTCTCATTCTCGATATTCCTTTATTATTTCTCTTTGCTTATTCTTTTTCAGCCCCTCGTTCGCAATTACGTTACTATCCTCTTGTCCAATCCTGAATATCGCTCTTTCTCTATCCACTGCCTTCGTTGGTTTACCCAGTTGTGTCTCCTCCTTCCACCATCTGCTTCTCCATTTTCAAGTCATGCTTTTGTTGTGCGTATACCTGAAGGTATGACTATTCGTGTATCTATGAAGGGGTATGTGCGTGCATGTCTCCTCTCTCTCCCCACATGTACGCACCATGTTTCACAATATGTAATGGATTAAACTCATGATTTTGGGAATTAACTAATCGAGAGCTTATGCATTGTTTTCGCAAACAGGCAGCAAGCTGTTGACTCATATTCAATACCAGCTTATGTTTTGCAACATAACTGAAGGGTGACAGACAGGATGGCGACTGGCGACAGGACAGCTTCACTTCAGAGGCAATATTTACCAAACCAGCAATGACTGAACTTGAGAAACTTTGGCTGAAAATTCGCAAGAACACTTTTACCACAGAAACGCCAGGAAATGACCATTTCCAAGAAGCGACACTCCCACGGCAGCCCGTTGAAATAATATGGTGTTTCCATCGCTGTATGCCCCCCCCCCCCCGCACTGTCAATACGCTGGAAGTTGCCATTGAAAGGAATCACATTCTTGTTCCTTGCCGTTCAATTGCATTCTCATCATTGAATCAGCGTAATCAGGGCTATCTTTGAGAGACAATGTAACCAACAGTCCTTGGTGTTAAGATTATCGAATTCAATAACCATTAATATCCTGGAAATTGCTATTGGGATGGAATCTAACGATCCCCCCTTGACGATCAATCAAATTACCATCATTGAATTCCCTTGCAACTAGCGTCTAAGGAGTTACTGTTCACCAGAAAATGAACAGGAGTTACCAAATTCATTCAATGCATTCAAGAGCACGTCAGAGACTAGCAATCCTGCAGTGCGCAACTCACCTCACGTCCTCCAAAGCCTGGGAGAAAGTGAGAACTGCAGATGTTGGAGATCAAAGACGAGAGTGTGGTGCTGGAAAAGCACACCTCGTCAGACCGCATGTGAGGAGCAGGGGAATCGACGTTTCTAACATGAGCTGTTCATGAAGCATCATCGAATATGCACAAGTCAGAAGTGGAATGGAATACTCCACACCTGCCTGGATGAATGCAGCTCTAATACAACTCGAGAACCTCGGCATCATTCGGGATAAAGTAACCCGCAAGATTGACAACACAACTACAAGTATCTTTGGAACAGGGCTTTTGTTCCAAGACATATTAAAAGAAAAATTGGTGCAGAAAAAAAACCTATACACCTCTGACAACAGCTATGCAGATAAAATAGACGGATTGCTTCTGGTCCACATTCACGAGTATCCACCGCTTTCTGTGTACTACTTACAACGTGCCATGCAGAAATTCTGCAATGCTCCTTCGGAAGCATCTTCGCACAACTTCCTGCAAGGAGAACGACAGCAGATACATGGAAAGACTAAAACTGTACTTTCCAAGATACTTTCCAAAATGACTTGGACTTTTTTTAGCATTCCTTTAGTGTCACTTGGTCAATTTCCCGGAATTCCCTCTGTACCGGCGCTATAGATCTACTGATTGCACATTAATTCAGCGACTCAATTAAACAGCTCACTACTGCCTTTTCAAGGAGTAATTATGAATCGATCATAAATGCTGGGCCCAAGACTAAATAATGTCAAAGTAAGATTTCAACACCTGAGGAAGCTGGATACGTCAGAGTGATAGAGAACTGTTGAGGGACAGTGTTAGAGGAAGTTGCAAAGGAACTGAAGAATCAACTCGTGAAACTGCAGAAGACAGTGGAATACAGAATGACAGATATAATCAAAATTATGAGAGGAAAGGTGAGGAATATGGGAGACGACAGGGAGAGAGATTTAAAGAAAGTGATGTGATCATAAATAGATATAGAGATAGGCTGGGAGAGAAAGAGAGAGAAAAACACATGGCGAAGGAACGAATGGGAGTGATCAGGAGAAAGCAGAAAACTGAGACCAGGGAAACGAAGGGTCAAAATGAGACTTTTCTCCTGTGACTTGGGATGACAACGAATTACTAGTGAGCTGTGATCCTGTAGGAACGGTAGAACTGGTGAATGCACTGCAAAACCCCACAATCAATAATACGGTTTTGTCGGAGTAATCTGTTCCACCGATGCAGTTAAGTGTGTAAATGTTATTCATCGTTCAAAAGAAGCAAAGAAAGTCGGCAAAAACACTGGATGTATTCCACTTAATGCAATTTGAGTGTCCACCGTGAAGGCTGTCTCGATTGTTCCTCTCTGAGAACAGAGGTCTGACAGTCAGACTCTGTGAACCGCACTTGGTGGTGCAATCCCTTCATAAATACTTCCTCCATACAACACCACAAAGTGAGGGGTTCGATTCAATTTTGAAAGGCAAAAATTCAGAGACAATCGCCTGAAAGCACAAAAGCTGGACGCAGTCACATTGAACGAATGGATGTGAATGGAACCCACCTTGCAAATCCCGATTAACAGCACTGGAAGGGGTCTCTGGTCTCAGAGTCTAAATACTGCTGAATAAGTGAGTGATAGCTGTAGTTGGGGATCCATATCTTTCACTGGTCATCAAAAATGGGGACTGAAAAACACGTTGGAAATATTTGGAGTTGCATGTGTGTCTTGGGACAAAGCTGCGTGGTTGAGTGTAACCAGCATTTGCCTTTATGTCATGCGGCCTCTTTGAACATTCTCCCTTCCAGCTGCGAGGGAAGAGCGCAATCCACTGAGTCTTTCCCCCAATCAGCCCAACCTTTGAAATGGGGCGTGGTTCCCCTCCTGACAACATGGGGCCAATCTCACTCTCCTCATGCACAACCACACTCTTCCAAAGAGGGTTGATCTACGCCTTCTTAGCAGCAAAAAACGGAAAACATCAAAATTACCCAACTGAAATCCAATTCTGAAAGTCCATATTCCGTTATGCAACACAGGAACACTAGGAAAAACTTAACATGGACAAACAGAAGGAGCTGCATATTTCGTTAAAATACAATTCCACAAAGTTTGCTTTAACGTCTGCCTCAAGGAACGAGAAAGTTGAGTCTGTTCACAGCTGGTGTTCCACAGCTTTTAACCCAGGCAGCTGAAGAAACACCCAGCAATGGGCACACTGTCGTTTCTCTTGGAATTAATATGAAATAAAGGGTATGGATATCTGGAATTGTTGCAGGGGGCTTGGAAGAGGCGGAGATGGCAATGATCTGAACAGCCGAGTCAAAATAAGATTTGAAAACTTTTCCCTGTACAACTTTTGAATGAGGCAACTAACGGGAGCTCCGCGACAGATAGCATTTAACAATGGCTACTTTAGGAAATTACACTGAACAGTTCTTTGACAAGGCTCCAAAATGAGGCGACAACTTTTCATTTCGAACTGAGGTGACTGCGTTCATCACCAATCTGGGCTGTTGGAATTAAGGTTAACAATGTCGCTCAGAGTTCAATTGCAAGCAGCACATTCTGCTCCTGCAGTTAGTTTACGGAGAGCTGCACTGCCCAGGAAGTTATATTCTTAGTCTCAATTCTCCATCAGTCGTGATGGGGTCAACAAGCACTAAGTCGATCTTCAGCAAAAGCAATCCTTTCATCTTTCTTTGTAGAGTCCCTCAGAGACACGGTGAGATAGATAATCAATGCTGGAGCAGGAGTGAGTGCAAGATACATTACTGGAAGTGAGATTATCTTTGCGTGTAGATAGGGACATTCGAAGGAAGAGGTGAAGATTGTAGAACACACTCACGTTCACATTAATTATGGCTAAGTACATGTCTTAATGGTGATTTAAAAGGCCTGGTTATGAACCAGTCTGTTCAGTTTTCGGGGTTATTGAAGTTTTCAGTTCGACTGCATTGCCAAAACGGAGGTAGACAGTCTCATGTAGTTCTTTTGGTTGTCTACACATCATCATTTTATTAAGAATCCGTTTCAGGGAATTCAGTTCTCCAACAGAATTGTTCGAGTTTGTCAGAGGGGCTTGGAGACTCTGTGCCTTTCAGTTTATTCAATATTGAGCTGGATCCAGTTCTGCTCAGAAAAGGACTCAATAATTATCAGCTGCAGACAGAGAGGTGGAACTGCGAACTCAGTTCGGATATTGCTGAAAGATGGATTTTACTCGAGGTATCAAATAGTTCAACTATGTTTCGCTGTTCGTAATTTCTTTGGACTATAATATATCTGAATATAGCATAAGCCTTTTTCTTACCACTGAACAAATCATGTTAAAGAATGAGTATTAGTTCACGGTATTGCCACTCATAGAGTCATAGAGTCCTGCATCATTGAGACAGGCCCCTTCTACCAAAACAAGTCCATACTGAACAAAATGTCCATCAAAACCATTTCCACAATCTTGACCCATATCCCTCTAAACCTCTCCCATCCATGTATTCTACCAAATTGCTTTTAAATGTTACTGTACCCACTGCCACCACTTCCGCTTGCAGCTCATATCTGTACCTCCCTCTTTGAAAATAAATTTGCATTTCAGGTTCCCTTTTATTCTTTTCTGTCTAAACATAAACTGATTCCCTCTAGTTTTCGATTCCCCGACGCTGCGAAAAATGACCGAGTGCATTTAACCTAACCATGGCTCTCAGAATCTTGGACACTTCTTTGAGAACCACTCGCCCCCACCCCACCCCACCATCCCCCTCTCCCCCCCCCCCCCCCCCCCCGCCCCCCCCCCCCCCCCCCCGGCACACAACAATCTCCTAAACTCGATCGGAAAAAAGCCTGAGGTTGTACAAGCTCTCCCTCTAACACAGATACTTGAATCCTGGCAACATTACTGTAATTCTTTTCCGTACGCTTTCCAGTTTAGTAACATCCTTCCGATAGCAAGGTGATCAAGACTGAACACAATACACCAATGCGGCCATCACGAACATCATGTACAACTGAAACATAACACCCAACCTCTATGCTCAATGCCGTGACTGAAGAAGGCACAAAGTCTTCTTTACTGCCCTTCCTACGTGTGACCACACTTTCAAAGATCCTTGCACCCGAACACTAAGGTCCCACTAATCCACTGCAGACGTTACAAGTCTCAAGTCAATAGCACAGAGTGAGTATGGCCCACACTGACGTGAAAGTTGTGTGCTCAGAAGAGATGAAAGAAGTATTTTTTCAAAACGGCCAAACAAGAATAGTTTTGATAGGTATTAGACAGGAACACTGTGTGAAGCAGTGAATGGACCGCCAAGATATTGCTGTGTGCTACCAATTGGCAATGCAAACGAGCGCGCTGAGCAACAAAACCAGGAAACCACCTTGCAACAGACAAGATTGGCAGAAGAGGAACACAGAGTATGTCAAAGCAACCACAACGATTTGCCAAGGCAGAGACAGGCCAGACAATGTCATATGCAAAGGCATAACGAATCACATGAAAGGTCAAACAGCAGAATACTATGTGCATATGGTTGGAGGTGGTGATGTTTGGTGGGGGTGAAGTTTGGAGGAGTTAATCATGTGCAGCCTGCAGACGAACTCGACAAAAAAAGTGATGAAACACTAAGAGAACTGTGAAATTGGAAAGAAATGCTGAACAAGAGTTTTGCGGTGAAAACATGAAAACCAAGTTGAAAAGCGATGTTACACATAGAAAACAAAATCAGAAAAGCCATCTCAGAGGAAAGGAAATTTACTTGAAACTAGTGACCAAGTGTATTTTCAAAGATGGTATTTCTAAAACAAATGTATATAGATCACAAGGATCGGGTGCGTTCCTGTTCAAAACATCTCAGAGCATTGAAGAATTGTATTAATATCGGGAAATTAAATATCTGGAAATTAAAGAAAACCAACAATAACTGTAAATTATCAGCTTTAGAACATAAATTCACATATTTCCATAAAATGCAGATATAACAATGAATGAAAATAGGTTTCTTCATAAAATGGATTACACCAAAGAGAGGAGGGAATAATATGCATTACACCCACGGAAAGGTCCGAAACATCGTGATAACAAATCAAGTTATTACATTTAGCAATAATTAGGGTAAAAAGTCTAAACAGCACACACAGCAAGAAACATAACGACAAATCAGTGAGACTTGGTTAGATAACTGTTAAAGTTTGAGTCGAACAGTTGATTGTATCAGCTTTGCTCGAACAAAGCTGTCGAAAGTTGTTCTGGAAATAAAATAAAGCAATTACAGACGAATCAGGAAAAAATGTTGCGTTATCAGTATTGAACGGAAGTATCTCACGAATGAATAAAGAAGGCAGAATAATAAATGAAGCACTTACAACATTACTTCAAAACATTGGGATAGGTCACGTCGCAGACTCAGAGAGACGCAGCAACGTCAGTCTGGATCAATGTTTGCAGGAAGGTGTACGATTGGAATTTTTCTTAACGTGGAAATATCGGGGATAGGATAGAATATGAAATTGATGTTCATCTGTCTCGGAAAGTTGTCTGAACGTGCAATAGACTTCTTATAGTTCACGAGACAAGCTTATATGAATGAAGATTATTATGAACACTCTGCGCCACTGAGATAAGCAGTGCCATGGTCACATCTCTTTAGTTAGTAGTAGACATTGTGACTTTAATTCTGGATTAGTGGTGCTGGAAGAGCACAGCAGTTAAAGCAGCATCTAAGGAGCAGGGAAATCGACGTTTCGGGCAAAATCCCTGATGAAGGGCTTTTGCACAAAACGTCGATTTCGCTGCTCCTTGGATGCTGCCTGAACTGCTGTGCTCTTCCAGCACCACTAATCCAGAATCTGGTTTCCAGCATGTGCAGTCATTGTTTTTACCTCATTGTGACTTCAATATTGAGAATATGTCTGGGTGGCTGCAGGACTGAAAACCAAGTGAGAGACATGTAGGTGAAGGTCAGTAGACCAAAGCACCGTGTATGGACTGGCATTGCTTTGTGCGAGAACACAATTGGGCTAAAGACATAAAGATGATGATGAAAATAAAGATCACGTCAGTTACATAAGTTAGTTGTAGAGAATGTAAATGCGTTTATTCTTTACTCATTCGTCAGATTGGTGTCACTGTTTAGGTCAGTAATTGTGGTCCGTCCTTAATCGACCATGAGGCAGTTAAGTGTCGAGAGTGAAGGAAATTCAAGTTAAGCAAATGAGTAACTCTGGTCTATCTACTCGAAAGAAGAGCAAGTCATTGTTTCATTGTTGCACACCATCGGTGAATTCGAAAAGAATGATCAAAGTACTGTTCTGACCCGACTTTGTTATTTAAGGCGGAAAATTGTGCAACAACGAGAAGAGATGCTGCTCCAGAGCAGAAACGACGCTGCAAAGTTCTGATGCAAGTCACAAGGTACATCAGGCAAAAGTTCAATAGGGCTGTCGATGCTGGAAATCTGAAAGAAAAGCGGGAATCACTGGAAAGTCTGAGCAGGTTTGGTAGGATATTTGGAAATAAGTCAGTGTTAATATTACAAGTCCAAAGACCCTTCTTCAGGACTGGTGGCATTGAGGTAAATGATTTTTGTTTCTGCAGAAGATGGGTTGGGAATTTGGAATGGAAGGGAGGGTGCGAGTAAATGATACATGGAGACAGTGTGACCATGTCGCTTCTTTGACAACGTTATGTCCTTGCGACAGAGATGGAGGAACTTGGAGAATGGAATAGGGGCTTCATATAAAGCAAAATGTGAGGAGATACATTTAAAGTAATTGTGTGTGTCAGTAGGTTTGTAGTGGATATTCGTGGACAACCGATCTGCAAAAAAAAATGGAGATATCGAGGAAGGGAAGGGACCAGGTGATGGTGGGAGCAGATTAGAAAGTGAAAGTGAAATAGGTAAAATTTTACAATTCTGCGTGAGAAAGTGAAACAATGCTGATACCCTGGAGAAAGATTTGTGGGGAGGGACGGTAGTCCGACTGTAATACGGAATGTCCCAAGTGTCCCACATTGAGAAAAGCTACACTTTGGAAAATACAGGAACCAATGGACACCCCTCTGACCTGAAGAAAGTAAGAGGAGCTAAAAGAGCCGTTATTCAGTGTGAGGCCAAGTTGAGCCAGGCAGAGGAGAGCCATGATGGATCCGGCCTTGGATCAAGAAGATGCAGTGAGCACACAGCCCACCCTAATAGGGGTGGAGGTGTGAAGGCATTGCACGCCCCATTGGAAAGACATGCTGGCTGCAGCCAGCTGGAAATTTTGAAACTGGAGCAAAATGTCAGAGGAATGGCAGATGTACTTCGGTCTGGACCGAAGAAGAGGAGAAAAAACATTGAATTGAGTTCTGCGGGGCAAGAGTGGACAGAAACCATGGATGTCCGGGAGAATACCTTTTGGGAATTTTAGGAATGAGGCAGAAGCGGGCTTGTGCGGGGTTGGGAGACTATGAGCGTGGAGGCTGTGGACAGGAAATCAAAGGATAAAAATGCTTAGTGACCATTGAGCACACTCTGGTCTGATGTTCTATGGTGGAGTCATGACCCAGGTGGACATAGCAGAAAGTGACCAGAAGCTAACGCTTAATTGCTGTAATGTTTGGTCAGTAGGCCAGACAACAGCGGCACCACCGTTAAAGACAATCTTCGTAACCGTCAGCGTTGGATCTGAGTCCAAGGAATCCAATCAGTTCAGAGAGAGATAGGGTGGAATAGGGAAGAGGGAACAGAGAACTTGAGGCGACGACTGTAATGTCGACATATCAGAGTGAACCAGTCAGCTTCCAGTGAAAGTTTAGAGGGAACAGTCCGGGGCAGGTCTCGGGTTGGAAACGGGGGCTGTAATTTATTGGACAGGGAAAGGATTTTTGCCCAAAGAAATTGGCATGCAGATGACCCGGTATAACGGAATTCTTTGAGCTAAGACATGTGTAATGATGTTGCTCTTTTAACAAGATTATGTTGCCCTTGTCTCGTCTCAGAGGAATGGGAAATACACAGGTTCACGGGTTTCTAGGTTTAAAGGGTGTTACGGCCAATTTATTTCCAGCTAACAGATACTGTCTCAAATAAAATGCATCCAATTTGAAAAGAAAATACGCTTGCCCAATGAAAGCAGAATGGCCGGTTCACCCAACACAGTTGTACATTATTTTGTTTCTTTTTGCAAACAGCCAGTTATGAAGCTGCTGGATTTAAAGAAGCATGTCACTGCTGATTCTCTCTCTGTCTGGCCTATCTGTGCAGAAAAAAACTTTCAATTTTCCTTTTTTTTTTGCAAAGGTTTGTTTATGGTGATAGTTGCAAGTATTTGTAACAGTTTCATTTTGTTGGGATAATCTGTTGGGTTTTCAGATTGGTTTATGCATTTTGCATTCGGTTCTCTTGTTTGACAAGCATTTGATAATCTTGTTTATCTTGTTTAAAATTAAGCGGTTAGGCCAGCTGAATCACTCCCAGAATATCGATCGACGTTTGCTTAAAAGAACTGACTGTGTGGAGTTTGCACGTTCTCCCCCTGTCTGTGTGGGTTTCCTCCGGGTGCTCCGGTTTCCTCCCACAGTCCAAATATGTGCAGGTCAGGTGAATTGGCCATGCTAAATTGCCCGTAGTGTTAGGTAAGGGGTATAGGTAGGGGTATGGTTGGGTTGCGCTTCGGCGGGGCGGTGTGGACTTGTTGGGCCGAAGGGCCTGTTTCCACACTGTAAGTAATCTAATCTAATCTAATCTAAACTGGGGAAAAAATCGGCTACAGGCGAAGAAATGTTTTAAGGGCATCTGGACTCGATCATAACACATGGATAAGTATAACGGTGAACAGGATTCAATTTGCAAGACATATTTTGCCGACAGCAACTGCAGTCATACGAATACTAGAGATGAGCCATCCAGGAAGTTGCAGAAGTGATGATAATTCACCAGCGCTAGAAGATCGGCTCAGAAACAGCTGCTGGACGAATAACGCTGGTAAATGAATAGAATCACCACGTTCTTTTTGAATTGTTTCCCATTCGTGGAAGCATTAAGTGAATTGATAATATTTGCAAATGTTTGGATAGTTCACAAACATTTCGTTCTTGCATTTGATTGACATCGTAAGATGTCTTGTGCAACAATAGATATGGTTGAGAGAAATATTGCCAATCGGGAACAAATTGTGCAATCAACGAATTCCATGGCAAATGAGGTGGGTGGTGTTTACTATGTGACATAATATATTTCTTTTAGCGATGACGACAGCGATCGAAATCTCCCTCAGTAGTATGATTCAGTGAGGGAAGTCCCATGACCATCGATATTATTCTCCCTGGAATCTTATCCGATCAGACAGACTGTGATTTAACATCAACTTTCGTGTGGGCAGATATTGCAAAGACTTCTCTTCATGCACTCGTGAAACTTTCTGTTGAAGGGACTGCCCTACACGGAGGGTGGTGCAGATTCAGAAAACAGAAATATCATGGAAAAATCGCAGGACGTGACAACATTGTAAATACAACTGGAACAACTGCTATTTCTAAGCATTTTGTTTGGAAAACTGCAATGAATAATCAAAGTTAAAACTGAGATTGTGAGACAACGATTATAAAAAAATCGAGTAAAAACATCAGAATACGTTCACTTACCCTTTAAGAAAGATTGTAAACTTTTAGGCCCTGATCAACGATCAGAGACGGTGAGTGAGCCAGTATCTTAAAAACTCAGTTGTTTGTTGGTTGGCATGGACAAAAGACAGAAGGTTTGATGAAGACACAGAAAGTGATCCTGACGCACAGGAGACGACAAAATAGTCCAGAGAAGGGTTATATCGCCTTCATTCTGGAAAAAATTTCGACTGATTTCGCCTGGTGAATGTAGGTACATGATAAGTTTAGGAGGTCCAAGAAAGAACGACAAACAAAGTGCAAAATTGCAATATGCATGAAATGGAAAAGCTTAGATAGCTCAGAAGGTTTTGACTTGAAACAGATTAAAGAGTTAGAATACACTACCAGATGGATTTGGGGTCCGAGACATTAGACGCAAATATTGACTGAGTAATTCCTTTAAAAAAATGAACTTCCATTGCTCCCTTGGTAGGTAGAAACCAAGTATTTTTTCCCATTTGACATTCGTTTTTCATTCAATCTCCTGTTTCAGACAAATAAAAAAATACACTACTTGACTCTATTTGTTAAATAACTATGATTACTGTAATTGACAGGTTTCCAGGAGAAACTATACGTGTATAAATACAGATTCACTTCCATTGTCACGGCAGTGGCTACTCAGAGAACTTTAGCCTCCACAGTAACCATTCACTCTCACACAAAATGGGGAAGCCCACAATTCTGCTGGTGAAAGATATTTATTATCCATTACTTGCAGCAGTAGCTGTTCCTGGTGAGTTTATAATTTTAACCATTTTTCAGAATCAATTTGTTCAAAGATATTTTAGAAACGTCTGACGCTGCTGGGACTTGACATAGTGTTTCTCACGTCAGCGGGAACGGGCATTGACACAGTCCCATAAGACAGCGTGATCAGTCATTATAATTTCTTTGTGTTGATTCCTGACACATCTCTTTCTGTATATTCATATAAGGAGTCAAGTGACCAATCTCCTTCCTGCCAATAATAACGAATTCTGAGAAATCAGGTATTGATGCATTATTCACTGCATTTTGTTTCTGTCTCATAGCGAACTTGGCCATAATTTGGATTCTTTCACAAAGAAAATGTAGTCTTTCCAAGTGTATCACTGTCTACATCCTTGCGATGGCAACAACAGATCTTCTAGTCCTGGACAACAATATAATACGATATTACATATTCAGGTACAACTTTCCATTGTCATTCCTGTGTTCCATTTTCCTGTTTGCAGAGTCTCTATATGCATGACCGCTCTAACTCCCGAGTTATCTGTTTGGAGCACTGTTTCTTTCATGTTTGACCGATTTGTCGTTATCTGCTGCCAGAAATTTCGAACAAAATATTGCACAACAGGACTGCAGTCACTTTGTTCATAACAATCACGGTTGTGATCATACTGAAAGAAGGACCAGTTTTGCTTGCTTATAAACATGCGAAAATTATTAACAACGTGCAGTGGGGCTGCCGTTCACGGGCAGCATTTTTTTCCTCATCTGCAGGTATAGGTTATATCTGGTTTAACAGCGCCTGTGTGGTTTGGATTACCTTCGCTCTGATTGCCTTATGTAATTTATTAACTGTCCAACGCATTGTACTGGCAAATAGAACCCGCACTGAACTCCGGAGCTCCAAGAGTGGGAATTAAAAATACTCTGAAATGGATATCTGCAGAAAGTCCATCATTTTATTATTCTCAACATCAGTAAGCTTTCTTTTGCTCTGGTTGACAAATGCGGTGAGTTTAGGTCTTACAAAAATAAAAAAGAACATTCTTTATTACCAAGGCAATTTCACAAATCCTGAATTTATCGGCAATGAAGTGGGAAGTATCTTGAGCAATTTCAAAGAAGAGTTGAAAAATATGGCAAAATCACCGTGGGTATCAATTCGAAGATACGTACAACAGAACTCTCTAAAATGAATTCAGCCGAGAAATGGTTTAGCCAGCTATGTTTTGGTTTCACATCTTTTCTTCTCGCAAAATGAAACATGATTCATTTCACATTCGCGCATCTTGACGTTCCCAGATCACCTGAAGAAGGGCTCATGTCCGAAATATCGATTCTCCTGCTCCTTGGATGCTGCCTGACCTGCTGCGCTTTTCCGGCAACACATTTTCAGCTTCCCAGAATACCTTTGTTATGGATATTGTTTTCTGTTTACCTAATTCTAGATGGACTGAAAAGAACCTCGTTCAGTAAGTACTGCACACCCTGCATTCGGAGATCAAAGATAACCCTATGTTTTTGAATTTGAGCATTTATATATATATATATATAAACAAAATGTTCCATTGCAGCCACTGAATTCGAGGACATCTGTATGAAACTATCAATTCCGTTTTATTTAATCATAAAGTACAGTATGGTATGTCCACATGTGTTGAAATTTCTCTCGGGCACTAGATCAGATTATTGTCGGAGTTAGCCACGTTGTAGGAGAGAGCTCATGAATGATAAATTAGGCAGCACTCTTTTTCTCACGACGGAATTCCTGTCGAGGAAACAATCCACACATTCCTCGATTTTTCAACTCATTTCTTCGGTCTTGGACGTTTCTTTCAATTGGAGTACCAAATTTTTTCTAAACTTTTCTCGCCAATCATAATTTGTGCGGCTACATCTTCAGTAACAATATTGAAATATAAATTAATGCAGGAAATCAACACGTCTGACACTTTGGCGAGGAGAAAACACAATGTTAACATATTCTTCGGAATGGTTAAATACGTTATTCTCTGTTCTCAACATCAGTTGTGAAATAACTTATATCAGAATGCGATAAATGAACCTTTTTGCACAACTCTAGTAAGTTGTTTATTTCATGTAGGTTAACTGCAACTGAAAAGGTATATCACCAGCAATTCTTATGAAATAAACCTGATATTAATGATCTAGTCATACAAACGAAAATATTATCAGAACTGAATTGTTCTTTCTGTATAGGAAGAGAGATAAATAAATAGTACTTTGAGAACTATTTATTTTCTTCATTGGTTTTCCAGCTGTGCACTTGAATTCTGTGAAAAACAAATGCGGTTTTCTTCCGGGGTGGGGGTTGGGGTGGGAGGTGGGGTGGTGATGGGGGGCGGTGGCCGTTTGAAGTCATAACTTTAAAATGGCAAGCGGCTTTGAAAAGATTTCAAAATGATCCTCAGTCATCTTGACTTTACTTGCCAAGAGCATCGTATAATGAGAAAGGCTGACAATGAAAATGATCTGGATGCTGAGTATGAGCAGGGACTTTCAGAAGACAGTTGTCTCATTTCCATAAAGTACATCAGTAATACAATAATAAATCAGGTTAGTGTGTATTTAAAGAACACATGCGAACATATAAGTATGAAGCGTTGATGAGCAGCCATTCGAACACAAATTCTCAATGTGAAACCACAGTATATCCATTTTCCACTGTGCAGGTATAGATCAACCGAAAGGTTACCTTTTTTTTAGACTAAGTACTGAGTCTGTCTGTAACGAGCAAGTTAAAATTAGTTAAAGATTAACATACTTCCTGAATTTTGTGGAATCTTTTGGGAGAGTGAAAAATGATCAATTCTTCACTTTCCTTAGTTCCTGGATGATAATGGGTGTATAAATTAACTAATGAAAAGTCTCAAAGAAAATCGAGAAACAGCATATTTCACCAAAATTTTGTCTGCAAAGACTTATTGACTGCGAAATACTCCACCACAACGTGTCTCTCACAGGGAATTAGAACATAATTTGAACCAAAAGATTATGAATGGAGGTTCGGACAGATTTATAGAACCATTGATTATTTTACTCTCTTAGCAGGCGACTGAAGACTGCAAATGTGTTCCATGGAACAATTCCATTACAACGCAACTTTGAAAAGACAGCACTTACCGAATGTAGGTTTCACTGCCTGGACGAGAATTGGTTGGAAAATTGCCAGAGGGCAGTTCAGATTCAATCACGTTGCTGTGGTTCTGGAGTCACATATCAAACAGACAAGGTAAGGATGGCAGTTTCCACAAATGACATGAAAGAACAATATATTTTTTCAACAGAGGTCCTTAATTCAAAATTCTTGCCATCCCACCAACTCCACATCCACTGCCGGCAAACGCTTCTTTGTGTTCAAACTTCAAATCAACATTCTGCTGAAGAAATGACACTGGACTTAAAAAGTCAATGTCTGGCTACAGATGTTGTAAGATCTTTCGAATGTCTGTAGCATTCTTCAGAATTCTGTCGCACAGAGATTGACCTGAGTGTGGTGCAGTGAGCTCAATTATCTTTGCGTTGGCCTTATATTCGTGTAAATTCACTTCCATGTCTTTACCATTCAGGTCACAAAAACGAATCTGCGCCACAGTGTTCAGATAGATAGCAATTGCATTAACGAAGTTAGTAAATAAGGATAGGCTGATGCTAGGAACTTCTTACAAGCAGAAAATTCCGAAGAAATCGTCTCTTTGTAAAGCACTGGAATGTCTCTGAGACAGTAGCATGTGGGACAGTGTTAAACTGATGATATCCAAGTCCCAAATATCGGAAGTGTAGACACTCTATTTCATAAACCGTCTTGTTTTGAGCTGGAGGATTGGTGTGTTGATTACTCTCGCGTCTGGGTCTCAATTATCAATGAGAATGAGCACCTCACCAAGACCTTCACCACACCTCCACTACTTGCCTTTAAACAACCGCCAAACCTCAAACAAATCATTGTTTGTAGCAAGCTGCCCGGCTCTCAGGACAATTCCACACAACCCTGTCACGTAGGCGCTGCAAGACGTGTCAGAATGTGGATATAGATACCACTATTACGTGTGGGGACACCTCCCACATTGTCCATGGCAGGTAATCATGCTACTCAGCCAACGTTGTCTATCTTGGACGTTGCAGGCAAGGATGCCCTGAGGCATGGTAAATTGGGGAAACCGAGCAAAGGCTACAACAACGGATGAATGGGCACTGCACAACAATCAACAGACAGGAGTGTTCCCTCCCACTTGGAGAACACTTCAGTGTTCCAGGATGCTCGACCTCGGACCTTCGGGTGTCCATGCTTCAAGGCAGACTTCGGGAAGGCAGCAGTGAAAAGTGGCTGAGCCGAGGCTGACAGCTAAGTTTGGTACCCATAGGGAGGGCCTCAACTGGGACCTTGGGTTCATGTCACATTGCTGTGACCACCTTTGCACTACACACACACAGACACTCCGACACACGCGCACACTCTCTCAAAGACACACAGACACTCCTATACACACATACACACGGACACACATACAAAGACGCGCATACAGACACCCACACACACCGTCACAGACACACACACTTACACATGCACCCCCTCACACTCTACACTCACTACACACACACACATACACTTTCTCACACTCACAACATCCAAGCTAGACAGACAGACACACACACACAGACAAAGACCCATGTGCACACGTATAATTTGTGGGGTGAATTTGTACTTGCAGGTTTGCATTGTACTTTGCTCAAAAACTGCATGCATTCATGTAAAACTTCGTGATCTCACTTTTTATATTAGAATCAATCCAAATATCAGGTCATAGACAGAGAACACGGGAAGCTAACACCTTCAATGTAGTGTCTAGCTATCAGCATTGTTAATAGCTAACCCGAGAATGCTTCTTCTTAAATAAAGGGTTTGTGATTTACACATGAATGAAGTGAAACTACCATAATATTCAAACAGATGAAAGACATAACAGACAATCAATTTTTCAATGTATAATTTCAGTTACATCACACTGTAAATTTTTGCTATAAATTATGTGCGTTAGAATTGAGACGTCCATTATCACCTGATGAAGGTGCGACGCTCAGAAAGCCAGTGTGCTTCCAATTAAACCTGTTGGACTATAACCTGGTGATGTGTGATTTTTAACTTTGTTCACACCAGTCCAACATCGGCATTTCCCAATCATTTCAAGAAAATAAAATCTTACTGCTTGTGATCTCCCCCAATTTTAAACTGGTATGGTAAAAAGTAACGGCAAATTCTGCATGGTACCTGATGTATGGTTTGGAATGCCCGTAAATCTGTCAGCATTATGCTGTGCAGGAATTTGGCTTCAAGCTGCAGCTCCTCAGCTGTTGAACAGAGCCTGGTATGTATGCTGAGATCCAACCTACGATCCAAAAGCAGCTGTAGACTGAGCTGAATATCGGAAATTAAGAAATCAGTCAAAATTCACGAATGTAATCATTCAATCAACAATTTTAAAAGTTGAAGCAAAATTTGCAGCAATGAAGCAACCTGTCACTGCTTGTCCAGTCTTCCCACACTGGTTATTGGAGATTTTTCAATCTTCCTGTCGCATATGGAAAAAAAAACGATACCAATAGCCCTGCTCATGCTTTGACCTCTGAAGACACAACTCTCACCCCGCAATGCGTTCCCAACCAATACTCCACCCCAGCTCGAAACCACTTATTTTGTAACTCACGTTCTTTCTCCTGTGCGACACTCCTTCCATTTTGTCACTCTCTTTCTTTATTTCTTCCTCCCCCTTTCTCCTTCACACACCGTCCATCCGTCCCTTCTCTCACTAACTATAACTTTTTTTCTGGTCGCCAAATTTCGTCCCTCTCCCATACATCTGTTCCTCTGGCCATCTGTGCCTCTTTTTCCTTCCTACCTTTGTCTCCATCATTGTTTATCTCATTCCCTCTCTCTTCCGCTTTCCATCGCTCTCCCTCCCTCCCTCTGCTTCGTTTAAATTCCACTCTGTCTCACCAGCTCATTTTTTCAAAGAACAAAGAACACAGCATCAGAGATATAGGCCACCCGGACCCCCAAACCTGTGCAGACACATGTTACACTTGAAATGAAAGCTGGCTTCACTTACAGCATCCGTATTCCTTCATTGCATTCGTTTTGATGTATTCGTTCATTTGCTTCTTGAATGCTGCTATTGTATATCCTTCCACCACGTCCTTTTGTAGCGTGTTCCAGGCACTCACCATACTTTGTGTGAAAAGCGTGCCATGCTCATCTCTGTCAAAACTAACACACACCCCATAACTTACACCTTCCATACCCCAATACCTTGAACCTGTAGCCCCGCGCAATTAACGTGCCCACCCAGGGAAGAAACATCATACATTCCACAAGATCCATGACATTCGAAATCTTATACATTTCTATCAGGTCGCCCCTCAATCTCCTGCATTCCAGTGAAAACAAGGCCAGTCGACGCAAGTGTTCTTCAAAGCTAAAATTCCTCATATTATGCAAAATTCCGTTAAGTATTTTCTGCACTGTCGGGGAAGCATCCACATCCTTCTGATAGTATGCTGAAAAGAACTTTCAAGAATGGCCTAACGAAGCTCTATAAAGCTGCAGAATAACTTGCCTATCGTTACATTTTTTACCACTTCAAATGAATGCAAACATACCAGAGGCCTTTTTTTAAATACCTGATCGATCTGTGCTATCACCGTCAGTCGTTTTTTGCCCATGCACATCCAGACCCCTCTACATATCACTACTCCAAGAGTTCAGCCATTCACAGTAAATCATTCACCTGTACTTTACTTTGAAAAAGGTATGACATCACACTTGTCAGAATTAAACTTCATCTGTCACCTTTTGTTCATGCATCCAACTGATTTATAAATTGTTGCATCCACTGATAATCCTCCTTACCATCCACAACTACACCCATCGCTTCATCATTAATAATTCGACCAGACACGTTTTCCACCAAATCATTTGTGCAGATCTAGAACTGTAAAGTTCTCAAGACTGATCCCAGTGGAACACAACTAATTAGATCCCTCCATTACAAATAAATCCTTCCATCACTACCTCTGGCTCATATGAGTAAGCCAATTCTGCATCCAAATTAGCAGCTCACCCCTAATACCACGTGACGTCACCTTTTGTTGCTGTATGCCATGAAAGACCGTCAATGATGTCAATGCAGACAGCACCAACAACTTTTCCCGAATCAATCATTTTCTTCACCTCCTTAAAAAACCCAATCAACTTAGTCATGACCTCCCCTGCCAAAAGACACACAGTCTATCGTCATTACGACCATTTGTTTCTCAGGACAGAACGATCTTATCCCTGAGAATCCTTTCCAAAAACATTCCTACCACCAAAGTGAGGCTCACAGATCTGTGATATTCTGGATTACCTCCGAGAACCTTCTTTAGCAATTGTGCAACATTCGCTCTTCTCCAATCTTCTCGGACAACATCAGTGGCCAAAGAGGATGCAAAGATGTCTGTCAATGCTCCAGCAATTTTTCTTCCGCCCCTTCAAGTGTACCCAAGACTTATGTACCTTAACGTTTTTAAAATCTCTCAACGACTCTTCTTTTAATTGCAAATTGGCTCAGAACGTCGCACTCTGTTCCTTGACAATATCATTCAACAATTCATTTCCTTGGGGAAAACGAACATAAAGTTTTCATTTAAGCCCTCACCTACCTCTTCTGACCCCACATGAAAATTCACTCCTTTGTCCTTGAGTGGGCCAACGCTTTCACTGACTACTCTTTTTTTAATGCATGTACATTAACCTTTTGGATTCTCCTCACGTCTGTTTGCTAATGACATTTCATGAACACTTATCGACCTCCTAATTCCTTGTTGACATCATTTCCGACTTTTCTTTTTATTTTAGGGGCTTATTCATTTCCCTTTCTCCTGGAGCTTATAAATGCATGAGTAGTCTCGCCAAATTCAAGGGCATTTAAATGGACATTGGATAAACGTAGCGATGAAAACGGAATCATGTAGCCTAGATAGGCTTCAGATTTTTTTCAGAGGTCGGCGAGCATCGAGGGCTGAAGGGCCTGTACTGCGCTGTAATGTTCTGTGTTTTATGCTTCCTTTTTTAATCCTGACCAATGTAATAACATCCCTGGTCATCCAAGGTACCTGTAACTTTCTATACCTATCCTTCATTCTCGTAAGTGTGTACCACGCTTAAGTCTTATCAACTGCCGTTTGAAATTGTCCCATGTGTCACATGTGGATTTATCTCAAACAGCCAATTCCAATCGAACATCTCCAGTTTCTGTCTAATGCTGTGGTAGCTCGCTGTCCCCAAATTTAACACCGACTGCTGTTATCCTAATCCACGTGTCTCATAAACCTCATAGTGTTATGATCACCAGTCCTAAAATGGTCCCTCACTGTAATTTTACCCATGTGGCCGTGCTCATTTCCTCGAACTAGGTCCAGTATAACCATTTTCCTGATTGGATCGTTTGCATAATGTGTCATGAAACCTTTCTGAATTGTTCTTACAAATTCTACACCAATCAGACCATCAGCACAAATTGAGTCTCATTGAATTTTGAGTAGTTACAATAACCCCCTGCCCTATTCTTCTTCCATCTTTCCAAACTATTTCTAATAATGCGAATTTTGAGAAGATTTGTAGCTCAGGTTACGGATCAGGTTGTAAGTTTGCTCGTTGAGCTGGGAGATTTCTTTTCAGATCTTTCATCCTTACGCTAGATATTACCATCAGTGAGCTTCCAATAAAGCGCTGGTCTTTTGTCCTGCTTGCTATTTATCTGCCTGAGTATGCCTGGTGGGCGATATAACCACCCGTTCTGTTTCTAAGACGTAGATAAATTGGGTCCAAGCCGACGGAGATGGGGTTTCAGTGTCAGGACTCGAAGAAATCCCGGGTGTGCTTTTTACCAGCGTGTCCCAAATTTTCCACTTACCCAGTTGAACTGGTGCCCCACTTTGTCTCTGTGAATTGACACTAGTGAGAGTTGGGCATGTATTTTGGTGGTTCGTTGGTGCTCATGTCGTCTGGTGTCTAGAATCTTGCCCGTGTGTCGGATTAATGCTTGCTGTTGTCAATGCAGCATCCTGACAGTGGCTTCATTAATGTGCTGTATGGCTGCAACACAATGTTTCAACTCTAATACACAATGCACCGAGCAATGATGGCTCACTTGACAGATGCCGTTTTTCAGTATTCTATCTATCTGCAGCTCCACTTTCAAGGTTCTGAACACCTGCACCTCTGAGTCTTTTCATTTGGCAAAACTTCCCAACATTGAAAAATGTGCCACTGGAAAAGAATATACGGTCATGCAGTAGCAGAGAAGCAAGAGAATCGACGTTTCAGGTGTAAGCCCTTCATCAGTGATATGGAGGAAGGGGTCGGGACTGAGAGATTAAGAAGAGAGAGTGGGTGAGTTTTGGGTGATGGAGGTGGGAAAGCGATTGGTGGAGACTCGCTGAGATATTTGTGGAAGGAAAAGGAAACTTTCTTAATGGTTGGTATGATTGGTAGAGGTTACGCAGTAAGGTTTTCAACAGCTCGGAGAAAGTGAGGACTCCATATTGTGGAGAATCAGAGTTTAAAATTGTAGCGCTGGAAAACAAGCACAGCATTTCAGGCAGCATCCGAGGAAAAGGAGAGTCAAGGTTTTGGCCATACACACTTCCTCAGGAATTTGGAAGGAGTAAGATGGTGAGACAAAAATAGGGGATGGCGATAGGGCTGGATGGAATGGAGGTAGGAAGGCTGTAGTTGCACACAGGTGGGGGTATTGTGGTAGATCGGAAAGGACGGTGAAGCGGATAGTTGGGAAGGAAGATGGACAAGTAAGTCAGATCAAGTGCGCGGTGGTGAGTTGGAGGGTTGGATGTGGGATCAGGTGCAGGAGAAGAGATATGGATAGTGCTGAAATCAAAGTTGATGTCGAGCGGTTCAACTTTAACAAGGCAGAAGATGGGGTATTCTTTCTCCAGGTGGCGGGAGGCTTTAATTCTCTTTTGGGAGAAATCCAGCTTTTGAATGTTCATGGGGTAGAGTAAGGGGGTGTTGAAGTGATTGGTCACAGGGTGGCGGGTTAGTTTTGTGCGTGCGGGCCAGAGATGTTTCCTTGACGATTGGTCACTTAGTTTCCCTTACGGAGAGGACACCACATTGAGAGCAAAGGATGCAGTAAATTTAACCCTATTTATCTCTCACGCCTCTGCACCTACCATGAATGGCTCATGCCCAAAACGTCGACTGGCCTGCTCATCGGATGATGCCTGACCTGCTGTGTTTTTACAGCGCCACCCTTTTCGTCAATGACACAAGGCCCTGGTCACACAGTTTCTAACAATCGCGCACACAATTACTAGGGCCACAAAAGATGAAATAACGTTGAGATTTTGAAACATTCAAATCCATTTAACAATCCCGAGTGTCGAATTATCACAGAACATTCACACATCATGGTTTGGCTCAGGACTCACCTCCATATGGCATTCATGGTCTCCTATTTCAAACCGTGGTATTGGAATAAGACGCTGTGTTTGGGGTCAGTGAACGGCAAAGGGATTCGGACGGTTGCTCATGTGGTGATTAAGTACCAGGAATCTAGCAGAGAGTCAAAACAGAACAGACAGAATCAAAGAAACTTGAACTTGAGTAGTCCCGTTCTTGTTGAGATTGTTGCACCAGTGATATATGCGAGCCATTGATGTCGGAATTAAGTGTTCAGTGACATGTGAATGAGAAAGAGGCAAAGAGAAATATCGATATTGAGGACGTCCTGGGAGTTTTTGATGGACATAATGTGGGGTCGTATTCTTGATGATGAGCTAAGCTGGAAATATCAAGTCTCCTGCTCCTCAGATGCTGCCAGACTCGTGACAATTTTCCATGACCACAATCTTTGACTCTGATCTCCAGTATCTGCAGTCCTCACTTTTTCCACAGTGTGGAGGCACATTTAGTTCCTCCTTAAAAAAAATACTGGGAGCTCTACTTTTATTCTCGTGCTGTGCTGGGATTACAGAAAAGTCATGAGGCTGGTCGCTGATCCTCTTCTAAGTATGACTTGAATCTGAATGACAGGAAATCGCTGCCTCAGCTCTGTGTTTGGTCAGAATGTTCAGAAACAATGTCGGTGTTGCACCACATTTGTGAAATGAGGGAGTTATTCAGAGAGATTAACTATACTCTCTTTGTAGGTTACAACAGTGTGGGGAATGAAGTGGCTACTTACTGTCTTCCGCTGTCTCTCCTGTGGTATGTAATCGTTACTTTCTTTAAAACTGGGCTTTTGCCCTTCGGGAACCTATGGTTAAACAGTGGACATTCTCCTGGCTGGATGTCCAACATTCCTGGGGTGACAGGCAGGAAAAATAGGTTCACTGATATCAGAGTACGATGGAACTACTATTGAAAGACAGTCTTAATTCCGTATCCAAACTGCTTCACTCATAGAATCTGGCAGCGCTGCCTCAGTCCGAAATATTTACCCTAACTGTTCTCTGTCCATATATTCCTGTATTAATCTCCAATCTAATCCTCCTGCCCTGATGTGACCCCATCACCCTGTATAAACCACAAAACTAATTCCACTTTATTGCGATCTCCCTATATCCCTGTATCAATCGTCAAACTAATCACACTGCCCCGTTCTCTCACTGTGTCCCTGTATCAATCGCCAAACGAATCCACTGCAACGCCAATTCCCTACATAACTGCATCAAATCCCAAACCAATACTACTGCGTCAAATGCTCCCCAAACTAATTTCAGTCTGTCCGCATAGTTCGGCATTTATTTTCATTCTATTCCCAATGTACTACACTTTTTGAAAAGCCCTGTATCCATCCGCATATTAGTTCATTGCAAGTGGTTATATTTGTCTTATACAGGATATTCAGGAGAGCACTTGTTGAAAACCTCTTGCAACATTTCTCTCCTTTTTCAGAGATTGTCAATGAGAAACAGACCTTTCTGTCCATCATATCTATGCCAGCGAACAAACAAAAACTACAGTAATCTCATTTAACTGCACTTAGTGCATAGCCTATTATGCCCCAGCACGTTATGTGGTCGTCCACATCTTTCGTTAACTTGTGAGTGTAGCTGACACCACCACTGTCTCAGATAGCATGTTCCGTGTTTTCCCACCATCTGATTTTTTTCCGTGCGTGCTCTAAAACACTTGATCCCCATCTCCTCTTTTGTTTTTACCAAGAGACTGACGAGGCTGTGGACTTCTCTGCCACAAAAATCGAGGACAATACGTATCTGTCCAAGAAGTTAAAAATAGCTCTTAGTGTTAAAAGTACCAATAGGTTTGGGAGAACGTGGAAACTTCGTATGGAAAGTGGATGACCATACTGAATTGGCATGTCGAGGAGTGAACGCTAAATGATCCTATTCACTCAGGCTGATCCCTCATTATTGAGCACCCCTTCGTTTCTGTTTCTGAGATTTTGTTGAGCACCCAGAGCTTTCTCAAGGGTGTAGTTGGCAGTCTCCATGTCCCCACCCTGTCCGACTGTTGGTGGCACATGTTCTTACATACCCGGAATTTGCAGAGTTGTTGGAGGAGGTGGAAGGTTCTCGATCAATGCATTCACTGATCCTCATCACCCATTCTGATACATTCCTCTCTATCTGTTTTCGTAATCTAGAAGGATATCTCACGTTCTTAAACTTTCAACATCGCAATGGAGGGAGTTCAGAACTTCTACAGCACTGAGGGTACGCACTTCGGCAAAAAGATAGCACAGATCCAAAGCAGCACAGAGACGTGGTAGGTACAATGGGCAAGTGTACAGATATCTCCCTGATAAACCGAAGGCCGAGGGAAACCACACAGTGTAGAGATATCTCCCTGAGAGTCTGAGGGCTGAGAGACAACAGTCAATGTACATATATCCCCCTAAGAGAGCGGACTGAGAGATACTAATCAGTGTGCAGATAACTCACTGAGAGTGAGAGAAGTGACAGAGACTCCAGTCTGTGTTCAGGCACTTCCCTGAGAGCGACGTTGCTGAGAGACAACAGTCAGTATGCAGATATCTCCCTGAGAGATTGGGAGCTGAGAGACATCACTCAGTGCATAGCTGTCTCCGTGAGAGAATGGAGGCTAATAGAAACCAGCCATGATACAGATACATCCCTGATAGAGGGAAATGATGCACCAGTCTATATATTTTTTTTCTGAGAGACTGGGGACTGAGTTCTGAGAGACTGGGGAGTGAGTTAACGAATCAGTGTACAGATATCTCTCTGACATACTGGGGGCTGTAGAAACCAGCCAGTCTGCAGGGCGTTCCCTGAGAGAATGAGGGATGGGGGACTAAGAGACATCAGTCAGTGTACAGATATCTTCCTGATAGACACGAGGCTGAGAAACGCCAGTTGGTCTGCGTATATCTCCATAAGCGAAAACGGATGGGAGGACAACGGATACTGAGAGACATTAGTCAATGTGCAGATATCTCCCTGAGCGTGAAGGGACTGACATACACTTGCTTTTTTTTTGTCTTACATAACCCATTCATCGTCCAATTATCGATGTGTCTGTCAAATAAGTCATCTTACTCACCAATCAGTTGTAGACCTATGAATTTTGCTTTCAGAAGTAAGATGGGTAAAAATCTTGGATTTCCCTCCTTAATGGCATTGTGGGTCATTGATCATGAGTGCAGCAGTTCAAAACGTCAGCTCATCATCACCTTCTCAATGGCCATTAGGGAACAAACAATAAAATGCTGGCCAGCCAGATAGGCACAGGTCCCACAACTAAATTTTAAAACGTAAAAATAACATTATTCCATTTTCAGCATAAAATGGTCCGTTACTTGAAAATGTGGAATTTGTAAGTTCCCATTGCTTAATTTTCACTTGTGAACCTTTGAATTTATATAATGTGTTCCTACAAGATGCCATGCGTCATTCAACAATCATGAGTATGCGATGTGGCATTCTCCCACACAGACCACTGATTGATTAGACTGAAGGGTGTGTTTCTGTGTTGCCTGACTCCATGACCAATGTGTCGAATGATAACCTGAAAACATCGTCGATTCTCTGAAAAATCCATATGGTACACGAGTGAAAGTTTGGGAAGGAAATCCAGCCTGGTCTGCACTGCAGATGACTGCAGATACGCAACAATGTGCTCGATTCTTAACCGTCTCCTGGGAAATTATAGATGGGCAGTGATTGCAGACTCATGGGGCAACACCAATATTTACATTTTGTGAACGATTTTAAAAATGTGGGAAGGTGTAAAGTACAATCCTGTTTGATGTCTTGAGACAAGATCTGACAAACGAGCAGTGCTTCGAATACAGAATCTGTCAACACCATGAATGCCGATTCACATAAGGAAGAAAATCAAGCAACATCACCAATAATTCACATGGCCACAGGTAGGTTTGCAGATATTCTAATATATTATTTCTGTCATGTGAACAGTCCAAGTCGAGACTAACGTCCTGCTGTTTACACAGGAAGAGAAAAATGTGCAGGGTCCCAGTTGAGAGAGTGTCGTGACTGATTGGGTAGTGGAGCCATCAGAGTCACCATTAAGTGCTGGAGTTATCCAACAGATACATAGAATTGGGGGCTGTCAGTTAGATAGAAGACATATAGCAGAGGAGGGCATTCCAGAGAATCAGCGTCACGAGAGTGCAGGTAACTACTCAGGACAAGGCACAGGGGAGAGACGGGTGGAGAAGATTTAGTCAGGACTGTCATAAAGCCATGCAGGACAAACAAATAAGTCTTTCAGTCCAACTTTTCCATTCCGACCACGTTTGCCAAACAAGTCTCGTTCATTTGGGCAAAACTATCAAAACCTTTCCTGGTAATGGGTCGATACAAACGTTTTATATACGTTGTAACTGCACCTGCATCTGCATTTGTGTGGAAAATTATTGTCTAACAGGTCTTTTTCCACTTGCCTGATAAATGTGCACTCTCGTTTTTAAATTGCTCCCCTTAGGGAAAAGAGCTTTTCTGTTCACCTTATCTATATCCCACAACAATATCATCTCAACCTCTAACTCTTCAGTGAAAAATGTTCCCGTCTGTTTTATACTTCAAACCCTTCAGTCCTGGCACTATCGCTGTAAGTCTTTTTGAGCCCTGTCCAATTTAATAATGCCATTCCTTATACAGGGCGAACAGAACTGGAAACAGTACTCCAGGACAGTCCCATAAAACCTTAACATCATGTCCACATTCCTATACACAGCGGCCTGCGCAATGAAGGCAAAGTTCTAAATATCATCTTATCTATCCTTCCTACATATCGTGCAACAAATGATGCACCTCAACCCCTGAATCTCTCTGCTCAATACCATTACTCAAGGCCCGACCAGTATGTACTGCCCTAATTTGTTTAACGAAAATGCAATACCACACATTTATCCAAAATAAACACCTTGTGCCTCTCTTCAGCGGATTGACCCAATCGATCAAGATCCCTTTATCATCATAAATAATTTTCATCACTATTGACTGTCGCACAAGTTTTGGTGTCAAAGCAAACTTACTGACCATGTCTCCTCAATTCTGATTCAAATCGTTCATATAAATAACAAACAACAGTTGACTCAGCTCCAATCCCTGCAGAACATTGCTAGTCACAGACCGACAGGGATTATACTAATAAATTCTACAGTCAGGGGAATAGGTAGATTTTATACATAACTGATGAGATCCTAAATGGTAATCTTTCTCCCCGAGAGTAGAAGGAGTTACATTGTTTCATGTGGGATCCATTTATTGTGGGACAAATCAAAATAAAAATACAATGGCTTGGAAGAATTAACACACATACAAATATGTTTATTGAGATCAGGGTAATTTTACATACTGGTGGGAAGCAGGCCTCAAAGCGATAAAAAATATAGACTGCTCTGTGATGTTTTTAAGGAAAATGTAACATTGCAAGAAGAGGACTAAAAATGGAAGCCAGTGACGGACCTGTTTTCCCTGACACACCAGTCAGTAAAATCATTGTCCTGGGCATTAGTTTTACCTACCCTCCTGCCACCAGATAACATGATGCCCTGAGTGACCGAAATACTATGACTCCCAGACCTAACAGTTCGGAGGATTTGAAATTGGATAAAATAACAACAGTAGAGCCGCGGAACATAATTAGGATGTTCTTTGCACTTTTTAATGTGCGCAGTGGTTAAGTACAGGCATTTTAACAACTTTGTTTCACTGATGACGACGGAGCTGCTCCAAGGTAAGAACTTTGATAGTAAAACTGAGTCCAGGGACAATGTTGGGAACAGCTGCACCGGCCAATAGCAGTGATATTACAGAATTGGTGAATGGAGAAATGTGAAAGATATCAGCTGATGTGGCTGATAGTGGAAAATACACAGGTTTAAGATGAAAAGCAAGACAACCACACTGAAATATATACAGACGGGCATGAAGTCTCACCAGATATTGACCATGGAACAGTGATTCATATCGAAAGAATAAGTTCATAGAAATCCTACAGTGCAAAAGAGGCCATTCAATCAATTGAGTCTGCAACGGTCATCCGAAGATATTTCGAACCAACCCCACCCCATCCGAACTTCCCCGCATTTGCCATGGTTAATCCATTTAAACTGCACATCCTTGAACCATACAGAGCAATTTAGCATTGCTGATCGACTTGACCTGTGCAGCTCTGGAACCTGGAGCACTCTGAGGGAACTCACCCAAACACAGGGAGAATGTGCTAATTCCATACAAGTACTCAACTTGGGCAGGAATCGGACGTGAGTCACTGGTGTTCACCACTGAGCAGTCGGGCCGAGTGGAAGTTTAAGCTGGAGGGGAAATTGGCGATGATGGTGTTCCTGTGCTTCTCTATTTGAGCTCCTGGGTGTAGTGAACAATTATCTGTGTAACGAGGCTCTGCTTTGGGTAATGGAGTGTACACAACTTTAATAGCCCCTTTGTGGTGCAGTAGTGGACTCCATTCCCCGGAACCGAGGCGGGGTGCTGGTGGGAGTGTGGTGGGTGGGCGCTTCCACGTTTCATCTGCTCCAAATGTACTTTTGTAATAGCGTTGTTCAACAGACTGATTTCAGAAAAAAAAAGCATTAACGATGAAAATAAGCACAGAACAGTGGGGCTATGCTTAGAGTATTGCGTCACCCTTGGAGGATTGTTTCTTTTTCAGATTTGGTCACCATGCGATTGGAAGGATGCCATTAAAATGGAAGTTAAAAATCACACAACACCAGGTTGTAGTCCAATCTGTTGGACTATAACCTGGTGTTGTGTGAGTTTTAACTTCGTACACCCCAGTCCAACACGAGCATCTCCGAATCATTAAAATGGAAAGCGTCGAAAATAATTTTACAATGATGTAGTCCAGTGATGCAAGTTATAGGGAGAGGTTGGAAAAGCTCGGTGACGTTTATTTAGAGCATAGAAAACTTGGGCTATGTGGGCTGATGCTCGAAGAGGTATATAAGATCATGAGATGCATGGATAGGATGAACGTAAACGTCATTTTCGCAGGATTGGGGAATCGAGGACGAGAAGGCGTCAATTTAAGGTTAGGTGAGAAAACTAAAAGGGAACCTGTGAGGTAACCTATTGTACACATAAGCTTGGAGGCATACGGAATGACCTGTCACTGGAAGTATTGAGGCTGGAACACTAACAATAGTTAAAAGACCTTTGGACAAATGCCTGAGCAGGAAATGATCAGAAGGATATGGCATAATTGCAGGGAACTGTCATTAACGTGAATGGGCATTTTCTCGGCATGGACCAGTCAGTGTAAAAGGCCCTGCCTCCGTGTTGTAGGACTCTACACCTCCCGGATGCCCTTTGGCCCAGCTTCTAGTGCTGGTGATGAGGCACCTTTCTGGTTTATCCCGTCTTTTCCAGTATTTTGCCAAGGCACCTGGTACGCTGTGTCATTTCAGATGATGATGTTAGTGCTGTTTAAATGTTGTGATGGTAAGTTTCTTTGCCACTCTTTTGTACAGTAGCCTTCACATATCGCCAACTCCCACTGTCTAGATGGAAAGCAAAATGAAATTTCCTCTGAACGCCTGCTCCGAATCTTTAATCTATCTTTTCCCCATTGACACTTTTCCAAGAGGACAGGTTTCATTCTATCTAGGTTGAAACTTCATTGCTGGAACAGCACAGTAGGTCAGGCAGCATCCAGGGAACAGGAGATTCGACGTTTCGGGCACAGGCCCTTCTTCAGGAAGGAGGGCCTGAAGAAGGGCCTGTGCCCGAAACGTCGAATCTCCTGTTCCCTGGATGCTGCCTGACCTGCTGTGCTGTTCCAGCAATAAAGTTTCAACTTTGATCTCCAGCATCTGCAGACCTCACTTTCTCCTTTCATTCTATCTACCCTATCTATACACATTCTCAAGTGTTCACCTGAATCAGCTCACCACCCACCAGCTGGCGGTGCTGACGGTGAAATAGCCATAGTCTATCTAGCCTCTCTTCAAAGCTGAAACGCTCCAGTCCAGGCAACATCCTGGTGAATCTCCTCCACACCCTGTCCATTACAATCATATAATTGCTCGAGTGAACCCACAACCACATGCGCTACTCCAGTTGTAGCATCATGAACATTTTGTTTGGGATGAATTGAAATAGTCCTATTGCCATTCTGTGGTCATAAACAAATTGTGCAATAAGTATTAATGTTGAAACTTTATTGCTGGAACAGCACAGCAGGTCAGGCAGCATCCAGGGAACAGGAGATTCGACGTTTCGGGCACAGGCCCTTCTTCAGGAATGAGCAGAGAGTGTTCAGCAGGAGAAGATAAAAGGTAGGGAGGAGGGACTTGGAGGAGGGGAGTTGGAAATGTGACAGGTGGAAAGAGGTCAAGGTGAGGGTGATAGGTCGGAGTAGGATGGAGGCGGAGAGGTCAAGAAGAAGACTGCAGGTCAGGAAGGCGGTGCCGGGCTGGAGGGATCCGGCTGAGACAAGGTGGGGGGAGGGGGGATGAAGAAACTGGTGAAGTCCAAGTTCATCCCCTGCGGTTGGAGGGTTCCCAGTCGGAAGATAAGACGCTCCTCCTCCGACCGTCGGGTTGTTGTGGTTTGGCGGTGGATGAGTCCAATGACCTGCATATCCTCGGTGGAGTGGGAGGGGGAGTTGAAATGCTGTGCCACAGGTTGGTTGGGTTGGTTCGTCCGGGTGGCCCAGAGGTGCTCTCTGAATCGCTCCGCAAGTAGGCGGCCTGTCTCCCCAATATAGAGGAGGCCACACCGGCTGCAGCGGATGCAGTAGATGATGTGGGTGGAGGTGCAGGTGAATCTGTGGCGGATATGGAAGTTTCCCTTGGGGCCTTGGAGAGAAGTGAGGGGGGAGGTGTGGGCGCAAGTGTTGCACCTCCTGCGGTTGCAAGGAACCCTCCAACCGCAGGGGATGAACTTGGACTTCACCAGTTTCTTCATCCTCCCTCCCCCCACCTTGTCTCAGCCGGATCCCTCCAGCCCGGCACCGCCTTCCTGACCTGCAGTCTTCTTCTTGACCTCTCCGCCTCCATCCTACTCCGACCTATCACCCTCACCTTGACCTCTTTCCACCTATCACATTTCCAACTCCCCTCCTCCAAGTCCCTCCTCCCTACCTTTTATCTTCTCCTGCTGAACACTCTCTGCTCATTCCTGAAGAAGGGCCTGTGCCCGAAACGTCGAATCTCCTGTTCCCTGGATCCTGCCTGACCTGCTGTGCTGTTCCAGCAATAAAGTTTCAACTTTGATCTCCAGCATCTGCAGACCTCACTTTCTCCAATAAGTATTAATAAAAAGCTTTGCATAAGCCAAAGAAAACGAGTTTAGGAATACAAGGATGTTAAAGAAATGCATTTCAAAAATCGAATCTAAATACAGTTATGCACAACCAATTTGCAAAGGAATTCAATGGCCACATACCATGACAATCTCAATGGAGGGGGGAAACTGCATTGAGAATAAGCTGCAAAATATATTTTGTAAAATTTTAATTCATGTGCTTTGATAGATTCCGGAAAAAAAGCTAGTGGACTGAGGGTCACTCACGTTTATCCACCTGTACGTGTGTTTCTACAAGTTGATCAATGGAATCCAGCATGTGCATTGTCTATGCCTTTTCAGATGGTGTTTAACAACTTGTTGCATGGGGGATTTAGCTGTTAACGGAAGAGGCATTAGCACCTGCGGTATGGAAAATCAAAAAATCTGTACAACGTTTGTTTTTGTTCACTGATCCAGACCTGACAGCCGCTAAACTCATGACAATGCGTGACGATTATTGGTTGTTCCGGTTGAAAAAAATTCTACCGTGCCAGATTAGAAGAGGCGCTTGACGAAACCTTGGAAGTTCTCATTCTCATGTTAGCAGATGACGACAGTTTAGCTGGAGAGGAACATCAACTAAGTGGAAGGGATTTGGAGTAGTTTAGTTTACACAGACATGGTAGAATTGACAGCATAATAATATAGCGTCACTGCCTGCCTACTGTCTCCCATGTTAGTAGTTGCACGACGCAAATATTTTTTTTTTAAAAAATCACAGCAATAAACAAGGGAGATTCCAAAGGGATGAAGAAGGACTTTGCAAAATTAGACAGCAATAAAAGACTTTATGGTGGGACAGTGGACGCGCAATGGAGGACTTTGAAAACAATTTTTCAAAATGTTCAGCTTAAGTATATTCCATTGAAAACGACGGACCGGAATGGAAGGGGTAATCTGCCGTTTGTGTCTCAGGAAATAAGGGAGGCTATCAAATTGAAAGAGAAGAGATACGAAGTGACCAAGATCAACGGGAAACTGAAAGGCTGGGAAAGCTTTAAAGGTCAATAGAAAGCCACAAAAACAGCTATAAATAGAATTAAGATAGAATATTAAAAAAAGACTAGCACAGAATATAAAGACAGATCGCAAAAAGTTCTGTAAATATACAAAACGAAAAAGAGTGGCTAAAGAAAACGTTGGTCTTTTTGAGGAGAAGAACGGGAATTTAGTCATGTGATAAGATGAAATGGCCGAGATATTGAATAGGTATTTTTTATCTGTCTCCACAATGGAGGATACAACTAACATGCTAAAATTGACGAAAAGACGAGAGTAGTTGATGGACTGGAAATAATCATTATTTGGGAAGAGCGAGTGTTGGGCAAGCTAATGGAGTTAATGGTAGACAAGACTTTTAGCCCTGATGGAATGCATCCCAGGGTGCAAAAGGGGATGTCAGAAGAAACAGCAAGCGCACTTGTGGTAATTCTCCAGAATTCGGGTGACTCTAGGGCATTTCCATTAGATTAGAATTCAGCAAAAGTGATGGCACCATTAAAAAGGGTGGTAGACTAAAGATGTGAAATTATAGATTGCTTTGCTGCAGTGAGCAAGTTTCTCGAGTCTATTATCAAGGAATAAATAGTAAAGCGTCCTGATAGAAATTTTGCCGTTGAGAAAAGACAGCATGGGTTCATAAAGGGCTGGCCATGCTTTAGTAACGTTTTGGAGATCTATGAATACATTATGAACACAGGGATATTGCGGACGCAGTAGATGTAGTGTACGAAGATTTCGAAAAAAGACTTCAACAATTTGTCACACAATAGTCTGCTGCACAAGGAAACCATGCATGGCTTACAGGCTAAGTATTAGCATGTCTGTAGTCTGGTTGACCGACTGGAAGCGAATAGTGGGGATAAATGAGTGCTATTCTGGTTGGCAATAAGGAACCAGTGCTGTGCTTCGGGGTCAGTGTTTGGAATTACAATTCTTTTCATTTCATTTTACACAAACAATTCGGAGTGGGGGTCCACGTGTAACGTGTCAAAGTTTGCTGGTGACACTAAGATGTGTGACACAACCAAGACTGCAGAGGATTGTGAAACTTTGCGAAAAGTCATAAATAATTTAAGTGAGTTGGAAACGTCTGACAGATGGAACACAACGGTAATAATTGTGCAGTCCTTCATTTTGGTAGAGATAACAGTAACAATGACTGTTACATGAATGGCAAACATCTGCAGTATTCTACTATGCAGTGGCATCTGTGTGTGATTGTGCATGAATCACAGAAGATTGGTCTGCAGGTACAACAGGCAATTAGGAAGGCAAATGGAAATTTGCTTTTCATTGCTAAAAGGACTGAGGTGAAAGATGGGAAATTATGTTTCAGCTGTACAGGGTGTTGGTTAGGCTATACCTGGAATATTGTGTGCAGTTTTGCTCTGCTCGTTTGAGAAAGGATGCACTGGCACGAGAGGGTGCGCAGAGGATCTTCACGAGGTTGATTCCGGAATTCAGCTGGTTGCCTTATGAGAATAGACTTAGTAGACTGAGATTGCATTAATTGGAATTCAGAAGGATGAAGTGGGAATGTTACAGAGACATGTAAAGTCTTTTTTATGGGAATAGATAAGATAGACGTAGAGGGGATGTTTCCTCTGGCGGTTGAAACCGGCAAAAGATGGTTTATCAAAATTAGGGATATCAGATTTAGGGCTCAAATCAGAAGCAACTTCTTCACACAGAGGGCTGTGAGTCTGTGGAATTCCCTGCCAAGTGAAGTAGTTGACGAGTTGAATGGCGGAGCGGGCTCGAACAGCCAGATGGCCGACACCAGCTCCCAGTTTTTGCGTTCATATGTTCAATAAGTATGACTACAGTAGAACCATTTGGTGGTTGGAGACACTTGCACATGCACAGACACACGCACACGCACAGACAACTACACAATGCTCCAAAGTCTTCTCTTGGAGCACTGCAGATATGGCCGGCCTTCTACCTCCACGCTATATTTCCAATTCTTGGATATTCAAGCTAAGGAACGTTGACTTGAGCCCCCCATCACATTAGTTAGGCTTGGTTGTGCATTCCTTATCAAACGTATTTTGGAAATCCAAATTTATCACGTTACTTGTGCAAATCAATTTCATTGCAAACATTACTTTTAAAAAAATTCTTGACAGAGCTCGTGGAGAAAGGAAACGAGGTGGAAAATTCCAAACTTTTCCCACGCCTGATGATAGAGACAGACTCTCAGCTCAGAGAGTGACATGGGAATCCGTTGTGAAATTGTGCCTTGGGATACAAGGTTTGGAAAATATACTGAACGAAGTAAAGGTTCTTCGCACAGTAAAATCAATGTCCAATTCAAACACTGTGAATTTTGCAATGTTAACTAGAAGTAATTTGGTTAAACATCATTGTTTTAAACACGTTCGGGTCCATTTGATTGTGTCAATTTTGAAACAAAGTAGATTAAATTCCTTACAGTGTGCGGACTGGCCATTTGGCACAACGGACTCTCCAAAGATTAACCCACGCAGACCGATTTCCCGGCATTTACCCCTGACTAATTCGCGAAACACTAAGGGCAATTTAAGCATGACCCATTCACCTGATCTGCACACCTTGAAATTGTGGGAGGAAACCGGAACTTCCGAATGATACGAACGCAGGCACGGGAAGAGTATGCAAACTCCACACAGATAGCCACCCACGGCAAGCATTGAACTTGGGTGTCTGGCACAGTGATGCAGCACTGCTAAACATTGAGCCATTTTGCCGCCCATAAGTCGCTGTTCACCTTAAAGGTAAAAGATGAACTGGAGGTTGCAGACTATTTATGTTAATTGCGAGAATCAAACTTTTGAATGTGAAGAAAATGTTTAAGACCTTTCAACTGGATATCCCCACACACGTCACAGTCCTGATCCACTGGGAAACCTCCGCACACCCGGCAGGGCCCTGATCCACTGAATAACTCCACACACACACCGGGCAGGAGCCCACACAAACCAGGAGGGGTCCTGATCCAATCGGCTTCCCCACACAGACTTGGCAGTTTCCTTATCCACTGGGAAACTTCACACACACTCGGCAGGTTTGTGACCCACTGGACAATCCCACACACACCCGGCAGAGTCATGACCCGCTGCGAATTCCCATACACACCGGGCAAAGTCCTGATCCACTGGGCAGCCACACAGACATTCGGCATGGTCCGGATCCGCTGGGAAATTCCACGCAAACCCGGCATAGTCCTCATCCACTGAGAAACTCCACAAACACACCCGGCAGGGTTCTGAGCCACTGGGAAACGCTCCACAGACCAGGCGGGGTCCTGATCCACTGGGAAGCCCAGTACATTCCCTATAGACTATTGATCCACTGCGAAACCCCACACTCTCCGGGCAGGGTCAAGATCCTCTGGGGTAACGTCCACAAATCCGGTAGGATGCTGACCTCCTTGTAAACCCTGCACTAACAGTAGCTGAGTAGCAAAATAGCTTGGCAGATGGAGTGCTGGAGTGTGCACAAGAAGGAGTTTTAGACCAGCATGTTGACGAAACAGTTTGTGGCGGGCTCTTCTAGATTTCGTTTTGTTCACTGAGGCGGAACTAATTAATAATCTTGTTTTGCCAGGTATGTTTGGAAGACAATGACATTATATAATTTTTCACAGAAATTGCAAGTGATGCCGTTCAATCCACTACTAACGTCCAGCCTCTGCGCAAAAGAAAGAAAGAAGTGATGAAGCATGGTTTGGTTATGGTAGACTGGGTAACCTAATTGAAACGAATGACAGTCGATCGGCAAATGTAAATATTAGATGAACAAATTCAATAATTGCAACATTACGTTGCAATGTATATGCATTCCTTCGGGTGAAATAACTTCATAGGAGACTTACCCTAACTATGGCTATCAAAAGAAATTAAGGATAATATTAACAGCAACTTTGAAGATTAAGATTAATTTGGAAATCAACAGAAAAGGACCAATGCGTTGATTGAGAAGAAAAATAGAATATGAGAATAAGCTTCAAATGAACAATAAACGAACATTAACGAGTTCTATACGAAAATAAAAGTAAAATCATTCGTCGAAACAAGTATAGTCCGCTTACAATCGGAATTGTGTGAATTGATAATGGAGACCATGGAAGGAGAACAAAAGAACTTCCCACTCATGCCAAAGGAGCCCTTTCCCAAACTGTTTAGATTAACCTTTATCACAACAGACATTGATGGGGGTTGAGAGGATAAAGGTTTGTCGTTTCAGTTCAAGATCAAATAGGATAATTATACAAAAAGTATGTCCAGCACAGTTTTCTCCTTTATCAACGTCAGCCATATACCACAGGTAAAAGGTCTAAACATAGTCAGGCAGGCACGGTGTATGATTATGCTGTCACTTTAAAAAAAGGTTATTTTGCCTTTGGGACCTTTTTAACAGTGGTCTTTGAAATGTCTCACAAACGCAGTGGAGGGGCAAGTTCTCCGAGCTTGCGTTTCCTTCCAGCTGGGCTCAGCTGTCACAGAGAAACTGCTGCAATGGAAAGAAGGATTCCACCTTTCAGCAGACGGTTCATGACTGACTTTTCTCTCTGAAATTTCTTCTGCCTGTAAGAACGTGTGTTTGGATTTACCCTTTTTCAAATGGTGTGTTTATTATATGGTACAATATTTGGAACAGCTCCTCAGTTAAGTCTCTATATTATGTCAGTTAAATTTTCGTATATTTATGTTATTCTAAACTCCATTTCCTTGCGTTCGTGTTTCATCCGTTGAGTTTTAATAAATTATGTTTTGCTTAAAGCCGAGTTTTTTGACCAGCTGTAGCACATCTGGAAAGTCTGCGTTTAAAATACGAAAGGTTAGGGTCTGGGCTACCTTCTGAGCCTATTTTCAGGGGATCTTCCCTGGTCCATAGCAAGTTCATACCATAGACCAGAACGTCTGCCCAAAGTTTGATACAATATTTTTGCAACTCCTAAGATGATGGGTAGCATAAGTGCCCTTCCAGCGATATTCGTTTTTTGTTCACTGTCTATTTATAAACCAGATGCTAAAAAAAAAAACATTTCTGGATGATTTGAGGTCTTTCTTTGAGTAGGTTTTAGGACGGTACAGACTGGATAACCAGAATAGTTGGAGAGGAACTATCACCTTTTTCTCAATGACTATGTTGTGTGTGCACCAGAATTGTCAAGATTTAAGGTTTTCCCGACTAGTGCGAGATTTTAGATGAGGTTACGAATAACTAAGTATTAAAATCAATGCATGACTTTGTTTAAAGTGTCAATTCATGTCTGCAAGATTTCTGAATACTACAAAACTCTTGGGAAATTGACATTGTATCAGTATAACTCACATTAAGACACACTTTGTCGGCTCTGTTTGAAGATTTTCAGCAGAACCATAAGCAGACGATCCGTGTCCAAAATGAATAACGAGAGTGAACAGAGTTCTAACAAAGTAGAAGATTGTCGAAGTGGTTGATCGACACACTGAGCTAACGGTTATTTCTACTGTTCGAGATCAGAAACTTGTATAACACGAGCTGGTAGCAAGAGATCGAGACCATGATAAGTGGAGAGAGAAACACTTCCAGAAAGAGCTGCAAAAATCCGTATTGATCAATTATTCTGGAATCGCTTTTGCCAGAGACACGGTTCGATCGGGAAAATGAAGAGATTCTTCCAACATTCCAAATGTGGCAGTTTGTTAAAGTTGGACGGAGTACCAAGAATTTGAAAAACAACAATGATACAAAAGATTGTTAATGACAGTGCCATTGTGAAAATCTACCCTGTTTCAACTTAGTTTCATTTTTTAAATTCCGGAATCCAACACTATTCAGTGTAGTATAAACCCGCGGAATCTGATATTGGATCATTACCCATACTTTGGGAATGTTGTGGGAAAGCTCTGGAAGAACGCAGAGGGTTTGCTGTGTATACTTGATCGTTTGGATGAATTCAAGAACAGTACGGATTTTTCTGATATTCATAGAATTACAGCTACTCAGTTCATGTGCACTGGTGTGAAGTGTCTAACTTTGTGTGCAGTTTAATCCAGCACAGTTGCTCCCAGAGTGCTCGGTTCGAGTGACCAACCGTCCTACGTCATTGCATTTATTGAAAAGGACCGAGGTCAGTATCTGCGCTGAAATCCTGGCATTAGTTGCTGATGAGCGGAACGAACACTTCACCAAGATTTTTTGACAACAGCCAGTGGCAGCAGATGTTTGCAAACTCGTGAAGGAGAACGATATCCAATACGCCCTTCGTACTGTTGTATTCTCTGTCTGTCACTGGGTCTTTCCTTCGTGAAAAGAGACAGGAAAAAGCAGCAAACTACCAAGGTCATCACCTAAGTATATCCCCATTATATTGACAACAATCTGAAAAACGACGGACAAGATGTTGAGAAACTGTCTAACGTGTTACTTAAGCTTAGTGCGATGGCCTTCAACGGAGCCTCTGAGAAAAAGATTTTCTTTCGAAATAAAGATTTCATGCAATACAATCTACTACCTTCCCACTTCCTGCTGAGTTCATGATAGAACGTTTGGAGAAAGATTATTCCGTCCAGAATGTGGTTTATACTTTCCCACACCTCCCTCACCATCAAGGTTTTGTAGATGCCCTCGCACAATTCCTGACTTCAGATCCCAGGGACATGTGTAAAACCCTTAAGGCGGTTCAGAGGAAAATGGTGGGAGATTGAGTTTTTTCTCCGTTTTATCGCTGGCCTCACTTCCCCCCACGCAGCTCATCCCTGTAGGAGCTTCTGGGTCATTTTCCTCATTAAAAAACCAGACGAGTGAGCGACTGGGTGAAGGAGGTAACAAACATAGTGAAATGGAACGCGTGGTATGAAACTGATAAAGGGAACATTGTGAGTTCTCTGAACTTGCTGTTTGCGTCTCAGAAAACAGCAGTGATTCAGGTCAGAGTCCGATCCGTGCAAAGGTTTGCGTTTACTGAACTGAAACTAGCCAAGTTTGACTGTGCAATCCTGTCTGATGTGATTGAATTCTGAGCTATATTAAAACAGCTCAAACTATTTGCTCGTTTCATTCATTGTGAAAAACTCCAGCGCATGGAATCTGTTCTGCATGAGTGTCAGGAATTGAGAAAACCTCTCCTTTGGTGCTACAGTTGGTCCTGTCATTGCTGATACGCACTTTCCTCTGTTAGAAAAGTCCTTCTGGTTCGGGTGGAGACAGAGAGTGCCATGGAAAGTTTACAAAGAGATAGATGTGTAATATGTAAAATAAGTGGTTGCCTTTTTTATCCAATTGATTTACTTCTTAGGAACTCAAAATGTTTGAATGTAGATTTCAGAGGTAGAGAAACAGTTGCATTTCTTCGGGACAAAAGAAAATGGCATTCAAAACATATTGAATACTTGTGCAGATGGAAAGTATACTTATTTATACGCAGATAACTTACCAAATCCACTGGACTGTGCACAGCACATAGAGAAAATAAATCCTATATGTTGTTGCATGTAATCAAATGGAGCCTGGAGGGTGGAGAGACAAGCTAGATGAAGGTGGAGGTGGTGAGAAAGTAGCATAGAGTACAACAGTTGAGTGGGGGAGGGGATGAAGGTGAGAGGTCAGGGAAGAGGGTCGAGTGGATAGGTGGAGAAGAAAATAGGCAGGTAGGACAAGTCATGGGGACAGTGCTGAGCTGGAAGTTTGGAACTAGAGTGAGTTGGGGGAAGGGGAAATGACGAAACTGTTGAAGTCCACATTGATGCCCTGGGGTTGGAGTGTTCTGAGGCAGAAGATGAGCCGTTCTTCCTCCAGGCGTCGGGTGGTGAGGGAGCGGCGGTGAAAGAGGCCCAGGACCTCCATGTCCTTGGAAGAGTGGGAGGGGGAGTTGAAATGTGAGGCCACAGGGCGGTGTGGCTGATTGGTGCGGGTGTCCCGGAGATGTTCCTTAAAGCGCTCTGCTAGGAGGCGTCCAGTATCCCCAATGTAGAGGAGACCGCATCGGGAGCAACGGATACAAGAAATGATATTGGTGCATGTCCAGATAAAACTTTGTTGGATGTGGAAGGCTCGTTTAGGGCCTTGGATGAAGGTGAGGGAGGAGGTGTGGGCGCAGGTTTTACAATTACTGCAGTGGCAGGGGAAGGTGCCATGATGGGACGGTAGGTGGGGCGTGGAACGGTCTTTGCGGAAGGCGGAAAGGGGTGGGTTGGAAAATATATCCCTGGTGGTGGGGTCATTTTGGAGGAGGCGGAAATGTCGGCAGATGATTTGGTTTATGCGAAGGTTGGTAGGGTGGAACGTGGGCACCAGGGTTGTTCTGCACTTGTTGCGGTTGGAGGGGTGGAATCTGAGGGCGGAGGTGCACGATGTGGACGAGATCCGTTGGAGGACATATTTAACCACGTGGGAAGGGAAATTGCGGTCTCTAAAGAAGGAGGCCATCAGGTGTGTTCTGCAGTGGAACTGGTCCTCCCAAGAGCAGATACGGCGGAGGCGGAGGAATTGGGAATATGGGATGGTATTTTTGCAAGTGATAGGGTGGGAAGAGGTGTAATCCAGGTGGCTGTGGGAGTCGGTGGGTTTGTAAAAAAATGTCAGTGTCAAGTCGGTCGTCATTAGTGGAGATGGAGAGTTCCAGGATGGGGAGGGAGGTGTCAGATAAATTTAAGGTCAGGATGGAATGTGTTGGTGAAGTTGATGAATTGCTCAACCTCCTTGCGGAAGCACGAGGTGGCACCAATGCAGTCATCAATATAGCGGAGGAAGTGGTGGGGAATGGTGCCGGTGTAATTAAGGAATTTAGACTGTTCTACGTAGCCAACAAAGACACAGTCATAGCTAGGGCCCATACGTTTGCCCATGGCTACCCCTTTGTTCAGGAGGAAGTGGGAGGATTCGAAGGAGAAATTGTTAACGGTGAGGACCAGTTCGGCCAAAGGAATGAGAGTGTCGGTGGAAGGGTACTGTTGGGGACATCTGGAGAGAAAAAAACGGAGGGCTTGGAGGCCCTGGTCATGGTGGATGGAGGTGTGGAGGGATTGGATATCCATGGTGAAGATGAGGCGTTGAGGGCCGGGAAACGGAGATCTGGGAGGATGTAGAGGGCGTGGTAGGTGTCTCGAACGTATTTGGGGATTTCCTGGACTAGGGGGGATAGGACAGTGTCGAGGTAGGTAGAAATGGGTTCAGTGGGGCAGGAGGATACGGAGACAATGGGTCGGCCAGGGTGGTCAGGCTTTTAGATCTTGGGAAGGAAGTAGAACCGGGCAGTGCGGGCTTCCCAGACTATGAGGTTGGAAGCTGTGGGTGGGAGATCGCCTGAGTTGATGAGGTTCTGTATGATCTGGGAGATGATGGTTTGGTGATGGGGGGTGGAGACATGGTTGAGGGGCGGTAGGAAGAGGTGTCCTCGAGTTGGCGTTTGGCTTCAGAGGTATAGAGGTCAGTGCTCCAGACTACCACTGCGCCCACTTTATCTGCTGGCTTGATGGTGAGGTCGGGATTGGAGCAGAGAGATTGGAGAGCTGCGCGTTATGAGGGTGAGAGGTTGGAGTGGGGGAGGGTGGTAGACAGGTTGAGGCGGTTAATGTCCTGGCGGCAGTTGAAAATGAAGAGGTTGCGGCCGGTAATAGGCCAGCGCGGGGAGTCCAGGCAGATGCAGTGTATTGGAAGTGGGCAAAAGGGTCCTCGGAAGGTGGGCGGGAGTCCTGATTGTGAAAGTAAGCTCGGTGGCAGAGGCGGCAGAAGAAGTGTTCGACGTCACGGCGTGTATTAAATTCATTGATGCATGGACGGAGGGGGATGAGGGTGAGTCCTTTTCTGAGGACTGGAAGTTCATCCTCAGTGACGGGGAGGTCTGGAGGGATGGTGAAAATTTGGCTGGGCTGGGAGTTGGGATCTGGTGTGGTGTGGAGCTGGAGTGGGTGTGATGGTGGGGGGAATGGGGGTGGTATCATAAGCAGGGGTGGTGTTCCCCTCAGGGTTCTGGGGGCCGGGAATGATGACAGTGGGATCTGTGGGGACGTGTCACCTGAATGCAGGTGAGTGGCGTTGGTGGGGGTGCAAGTGGTGGCAGACACGGCAGTCGGGGTGGCAGAAGTCACTGAGCGTGTGACATCAGCGATGATGTGAGGGGCGGAAGTGATGTCATGTGGGATGTTTGAGGAATTGTAAGGGGCAGAAGTGGCTGTGGGAGTGGCCATGATGGGGGCGGAAGTGACATCATCAATCAGCGTGGTGGTGGCAGCTGTACCAGCCGCATAGTCAATGGCGTCCGAGCAATTCCAGAGGCCGAGGGAATCTTGTGGAATGTTTGAGAAGCGCAGGTAATGGAGGTGGATAGATAAACGTTTGTTGTACTTACAGTTTTTGATGTTTGAGATGGAGTTGAAATACTGTTTTTTGAGAGTATAAATTCTCCTAAGGATGTAGTTCAGAGTGGGTCCTTTGCAATTCTGAGAGAGTGTGGCCCTCAGCTGAGGCAAAGCTGACTGTAGAGAGGTTAAGTGCAGGCGCATTTCTGCAAGCATGGAGCGGAGGATCTTGAAGGAGGACCGTTGCTATGGTTTTTGAATCTGTAATCTGTACTGTATCAAACCTAATTTTTGCAACTTCGCTTCATAATCACTGAAGTCTACTTCAGATCTACTCATAGTACTCCAAGTGAATTCTAGTCGGATTTTGGACAATTGCGATATCACCTCTGTCCCTGTAGTGCAGTTCTCTAGCTCCCCTCTTGGTGCAATCCAATGACTGACTGGACTGAACCAAATGAATCACACTATTGGGCAGTGAAATAATTTCAATGCAATCTGAAATAATGCTGAAAAATTGTCAGCAATTAGAATGGATCAGTTTGGAAATCGTTTGCAACACTTGTTCGAAATTCCAAATTGTACAATCTCCACATGCTGCAGCCTCACACAGCCGAACACAACTCACAAATTAGATTTGAACAGAACTCTATTCTTCTCTTTCTATTGTTGTCTGCCCGAGCCTATTGCTTACAATATGACCATTGTCTACTTTCTCCCAGTGCCAAAAGAAGTTCATCAGATAGAAGAGCGAGCTTGTCTGATTTTTTTGCTTATTTCCAAAGCTATAAGACCTGCTACGTATTTCCAACATGTTTTATTTATTAGCGAGTTTTGTGAAGATTATTAGCTCAGGTTGCAGTTTTAGATGTAGGTTTGCTCACCGAGCTGCAAGGTTCATTTTCAGACGTTTCGTTAGCCTACTAAAGAAAATCTTCAGTGGACCTCAGACAAAGGAATGCTGATAATTCATTTTGCTGTTTATACGTTTCGGCTTCTTTGGGTTGGTGATGTCATTTCCTGTGGTGAAGTCACTTCCTGTTCCCTTTCTCAGGGTATGATCATGGTGTATAACTCAATGTGTTTGTTGATGGAGTTCTTTTTGGAACGGCATGCTCCTAGGAATTCTCGTGCGTATATTTGTTTGGCTTGACCTAGGATGGATGTGTTATCCCAGTCGAAGTGGTGTCTTTCCTCATCCGTATGTGCGGATACTAATGAGAGAGGGTGATGTCTTTTTGTGGCTCCTTGGTGTTCATGTATCCTGGTGGCTAGTTTTCTAGCAATGTAATCATCGGGAGATAATAACCGAAAGGATTCTGGAGTGAAGTTGTTGCCTGTCGTTCTGAGCAATCCAACTTATAAAATAAATAAACAGGAGTGAGTTTCACTGTTTCTTCTTGTGGTTATCATAACTGGTGGTCTTCATGACTGTCAGTAGGTGGATGGCTAATACACATGGTCTAGCCACTTTCACGATTGTTTTCCTTTCTAATCCCTGGATTTGAAATGAATGGTATAACAGATTCTTATAAAGAGAACCTCTCCTCAGCTCTCAGCATGAACAAGTCACTAACACGTCTGTTCCTGAACTTAAAGTCCTTCACCGAAATCTCTGTTCCCACTCTCCAGTGCTGAGTTCAGACATGTGGGAATGTTGAGATCATCAAGTGAGTTTTGGTGTTGTCCACTGTTATTTTATTGCAATGTGCAAAGAGAAGTTTTCTGTTAGGTTTCTGCTTAACATTGTTCTGTGTTTGTTGGTCAGTGATTAACTCCTGTATCCCTGCTGTTTATTGGTGTATTTCCTGTTTAATCTAGTCCAGACTGATCACCAGTATGCTCGGCCCAAAAAGAAGAGAACATTTGGGGGTGTTGTGGGGATCCCAAACTATAAACCTCGCTGTTTATTTCTTGATCGTTTCCAGCCAAGTCCATCTCTTTCCGGTGCTGGCCTTGAAAGGAATGCGACAGCAATAAATGCAAAATACATTCATTCTTGAAGAGGCTGAAGGGTAGCGAGGTGTTCACTGATTCCAGCCTCTTATCTCCATTCATCGCTCAGTGTTCTGTTGATACTGCCCTGACAGAACTAGTCCCTACAATCTTGTGACCTCGCGCAGGTGCGACATTGTCGCCAATAGTAACAACAATATCGGTCAGATAGAGCCCTTCAGGCTGGTTGCAGGTGAGTTTCTTTTTCTTAAAAGATTCATTTCTGGACTCCGGTAAGCAAAGGAGAAGACTGAATAAAATATCATCTAAAAGTTGGATTAAATGCTGAAAGTAAGCACAAAGGAACAATGTCATTTATTCATTCAAACATCCCTCCAGGACAGAGCAAGTCCCATTGAATGCAGAAATTGTCTCTCCAATTCTCTCGAAAAGGAGCAGCCATCCGAAAGTTCATGATTTTAAATAAAGCTGTTGAATTTAAAACTAGAGTTGTGTGATTATGACCTTGTGTGCCCCAGTCCAACATGAGCATCTCCATGTTTATGAAGAGAGACTATCTGTCTTACTTCTCAGTGATAATACGTCCATTAAAGAATGTCACGAAATAATCATGACTCAGAAATGACAAATCGGTCACCTTACCGGAATTAGGAAAAAAACTAACAATAGAGTTGGGCCTAGCAGAGTAATAGCTCTGTCGAGCAGAAAGTGAACATTCAAAACATCAGGTCTGCACTGAACCTCTGAAAAGCTTAATTCCCAGACAGAACCCAAAACACTATCCCAATAATTTAGCATTTCACGTGGCAAAACATCATTGCCTGCACTTCCCTAGACACTAATGTGGTAACTTAACATGGTCAATCCACAAAAAAGAAGACATTTTCTCTTACCAATTAAGGTTAATATCTAATGATCCAGCTAACAGATTGAGAATCAACACACTCACATTCAATCTCACACAATCACAAAACTCTAAAGTAAAAGGAAATGAAAACATTCGAATCATTGTACCCCTTTCTGCTCGGGCTTGGACCCACAGACATTTTGTCCAGCATTTTTTAACGAAATTGACCGCTCACAAGTTTTCCATGTCGAAGATGCCTGTCCATTCAGCCATTCATTATGTTAGTGTCACAGTGTCACACTGAACAGAAGAGGCCTATAGGCCCATTGACTCTGCACTAACAAAGTCATCTAATCTACTTATGCTCATCCTACATTGTTTGTTTGTATTTAAGGGAGGAACATTTTAAGTTTATTAATTGCTTGTTTGTTTAATTAATTGTTTTCACGACATGTTTGTGCATAAGTTTACTTTCAGTAAGATACTTTTTTTCATTCTTGGTTATCAGTAAAATAAAGTCATTGAGTATATTCAAGCCAGAGGTAGATTTTTACAGTTGTTAAATAGGGATAGTGAACAATGGCAGAGCAGGGTCAAGGGAGAAGATACAGTACACTGGCTATTGACACGTCCTTATGTTATTCCTGCTGCTGGATCTGATATCGCAATTTGCACAGGACAAACTTCTCATTTGGAAAAAAAAAATCTGAACAAAATTATCAGAACCACAATATAATGTGCAATCCATCGTTAGCAAATTGCCAGCACAAATTCGCTCTCTTGCGAATAATATTTGGCAAGCAGATGACTAAAAAGTTCAAATACTTCAAAGGTTTTTCCTCAATCTCCACAATCTGCAGGTCTCTGATTCTCCTTTAATCTGCAAGTAAATAATTCGTGTTCCACCGATTTGTGAAGATTGCTGATGGACTGAATTGATTGCATAATGTATCTTATTACTAGTGTTAAGTACCTGCAAAACAAATATGAGTTATTAATATTGGTGGCCTGCCAAGTTATATTGTTCTTTTGTAATTGCATCATGATATAACAACATTGATTCGATCATGTCATTCAGTTATTTTGTGCAAAGTAAATGCAACGCGTGGGAACTTTTCTGTGCTTTCATTGGCTATTTGTGTAATTAGCATAAAAGTCTGAATTCATTCACACAATAATGTGTGGGGATTCAAATGGAAGATTATGAAGTTAGTTCATTCTCTGATGATGTAAAATTGAAATGTTAATTTTAAAAACTACTTCATTTGTTAGATCTTCACGTCAGCGATTGAAGGTGGGAGATTTTTCAAACAATCCATGCCATTTAAAAAGAAAGTAAATTTTTCCAATTTTCCCGATGATTGCACATCACACTAAAGCTTTCAGTAACTCGACCCACATCATTCCTAAAAATTAATCACCTTTTTGGGGGGCATTCATTTGATTGTGTTTTGGAAATGTTCTTTCCAAAGAGACGAAGAAATGGTCGTGAAAAGGTATATATGGCAATGGCGAAATACAGAATAAGTAATAGAAATTTGGAACAAACTGATGCAAAATCACACTTGTTGCGTAACTGGAAATATTGGAGTTTTAGATATCGCGGTGTTTCAAAGAGGTTGTGAGGTTTGTGTGCATTTCACAAGTTGAATGTCGATACTGGAATTGAGGAATTTCCACATTAGTTACATGAAATCATATGACATGATGTTGTACTGTCTTGTCTTCTGTCGGGTCCGCCTCTGCAATCCCACCATCGACCAGGACTGCATACCTGCCCGTTCCACTGATCCCTTCACACGCCTCTCGTATTCGCACTCCACTTGAACAGTTTCTCATGGATTGCTACCTGCCTCGGACTCTGCATTGAAAATTGCAGAAGTGGCATCGGCTGTCTCAATTTCCAAGCTCCTATCAAACACTGTAACCTGTCATGTTCTGAAACTGCAGCACTGCACTTTTCAAGGTCCAACATTTACTTTGTTATCAAACCACCTCACAAAGGTGGTATTCCGGCACACTGATCCTTAACCGGCAGAGGTTCGACACCAGTTCTCAGACAGTTATTCTGACCAAAAATGGACAATGAGCACACATCAGAACATCAGGCCATTGTTTCTAGGATAGTTGCTGATCTGATTACCCATATTGATCTCCCCCACCCCACCCCCTTCACTGCCTCTTTCCAATATCCTGAGCAAACCTGCCACGGAACGTCCATCGTCTCCACCGGTTCCCACACTGAGTTCATTGTTTCCGACTTATTCTAAAAGGATTATGTCACTGATTGGCAGAGTGGAGCGGCCACCAAATAATAACATCAGATCAGAGCAGGCAATAAACAAAGACAGAGCTGTTGCTTGAAGAAGTGGTACAGCAATTCCCAATGGTTTTTAAAATCTAAATTTCGATTGATTGAACTAGGGCGTTAACGACCGCCATGAGGAGAAGTTCACAGAATTCATCTGTGATGGTTTCGTAAACAGTATGCAATGGAACTGACGAAGGAGCGAACTATCCGAGATCTGGTCCTGTGTAATGAGACAGGAATAATAATCTCTCGGTTAGTAATTCTCTTGTCAGAAGCGATCAGAGTTTGTTCAAATTTAGAATACGAATGGAAAACGAGAAGATATAAAATCCAAAACAAAGAGTGCTGCATATAAGCAAATGAAACAAGAATAGGATGAAGGAGGAGTTGGTTGAAGTAAATTGGAAGCAAAGGCTATGTAATCGGACAGGTGACGACCAGTGCATGACTTTAAAAGCAATTTTGTTTTTCAAAGTGCTCAGTGTAAGATTATACCAGTGAAAAAGAAGGATGGTATTTAAAGGAGTGATCTTCCATGAATGTTTAAGGAAATAAGGGAAGCTATCAAATTGAAAGATAAGGCGGGAAACGAGAAGATTGGGAACACTTTAAATGTCAACAGAAAGTCACCACAAAAGCTGTAAAGAAAAGTAAGATAGGTTATTAGTGTAAACTAGTTCAGAATATAAAGACCGAATAAAAGTTTCAACAATGTATATAGGAAAAAGATGGCTATGGCAAACTTTGGTCCATTTCAGAATGTGAAGGGGACTAACTATTGGGATATGAGGAAATAGATGAAGCTTTAATACGTATTTTGTGTCAGTATCTACAGAGTAAAATAAATCAACATGCCAGTAATTGACAAGGAGACTGTGGTCGGTGAGGGCATGATCACTTCTTGAATCGATATACAATTTCAATGCTCCCAGGATCATTTCATTCCCGTTGAATCTCACATTATGTTCTCCTCTAAAACGACTGTCCGGTGACAGAACATATTCAGGAGCTGAGCTGCGCTGGACCGAGCAGACAGGCAGCCTGTGAAGTTAAGAGTTTCTGATGGTTTTGACTAAAGTAGGTGGGAAGCTGAAACGTGACGACACAGGCTGTGATTTGATTAACGGACAGTTGAACTGCTACATTTGAAGCTGTGTTAATATTGAGTCGCCGTTGAATTGAAACCTTGTTAAATTTCTTGTTTTCGCTTGCATTCAGATTGAGATAATAAGCAGAGATAAAAATAGTTCAAAAGTTTAATAAAAAATACAAAACTAGCTAAATACAATAAGCTTGGAGTGTCAGGTGGTGTGTTATTCCTGGAAGTTGTTGGAGCCTGTAGACCCCATTGTAATTCCCAGTCATCACATCTGTAGCTGTGGGCGCTATGGAACTGAGTTGATGAGCTGGATTCTGAGCTTTGGATGCTATGAAACATCAGGGAGTGGGGTAAGATACATGGACACTGTGTTTCAGTCAGTCGCATCCGTTAGACTATCTTGAATTCGTCCAGTGGTCAGATACAGGAGAGCGTGATTGAGAACCAGTCAGATAGGGTGATCCCAAAGGTAGAGACCCAGTAGACTCAGATGTCCAAAAGGTTCGATAGGCTTGCTCATTATGTGGACTGCAATGTCGTCTGCAGGGAGGATGAGCTGACTGACCACAGCACCGAGTTGCTGAGCGCCTTTCATCTGGGGACAGAGAAGAGAAATGTAGCTGTAATTGGGGATGGAAGAGTTGGGGGAATAGAAATGCTGTGTCGTCTACCTGCTGCTTTTGTTTGGGATATGTCTTCCAGTCGGCAGAGGAACTTGGAGTGGAAAGGTAAAAATTCAGTTGTCGTCGTCCATATAATTACCAGCGACATGAATAAAAACTAGGGCAGACTTTCTGCTGACAGCGTGTGAGCAACCAGGACCGAAATTAAAAAGTAAAACCAAAAAAGGTACTAATCTCTGGATCATTACCTGAGCCACGAGGTAAGTTGCACATGGTCAATGCGTAGCTCAATGATTGCTGTGGAAGTAATGGGATTGCATTCATGAGACATTGGCACCAACACTGAGGAAGAAGAGATCTGTTCTCAAGCGATGTTCTTCATCGAAAAAAAACTGTTATCAGAGCCCTACAAAATTGCATGTCTCAGAGGGGAGAATGAGTTTCCAACTAAATGTGCCAGTGGGGAAGGGGGTGGGTGTAAGTTCATTTGTTGGGGAAATTAGAAAACCCAAATTAAAGGAGGTAAGAGTGCAGGTTAATGATGTGGCCGATGGTTGCCAGGTAATGAAAGTCAGGGACAGAACAGGTGAATGTCTTTGTGCACCAAGGAATTATAAAAGAGTAGTGAAATGTAATGGTTGAACAAATGAAATGTTTTGGATCTAAATGCACTAAATATTAAAAACAAAAAGAATGATTTAATGACACAAATAGAAACAAACTTTTATGAGTTGGTAGTGATTACTCAGAGCTGAAAATGTGTTGCTGGAAAAGCGCAACAGGTCAGGCAGCATCCAAAGAGCAGGAGAATCGACGTTTCGGGCATGAGCCCTTCTTCAGGCTCATGCCCAAAACGTCGATTCTCCTGCTATTTGGATGCTGCCTGACCTGCTGCGCTTTTCCAGCAATACATTTTCAGCTCTGATCTCCAGCATCTGCAGTCCTCACTTTCTCCTCAGTGATTACTGAGAGATGGTTACAGATCTGGGATATGAATATCCAAGAGCAGACAACAATTTGGAAAGATAGACTGAAAGTTAAATGAGTTGGTGCAGCTTTCTTGGTTAAGGAAGAGGTCAGTGTTGTAATGAGAAATAACATAAGCACGGGAGATCATCTGTGGAATCTGTCTGAGTAGAAATAAGAAATAGTACATGGAAGAATTACTTGGTGGAAGTAAGCTATATATCTCCAAGCAGTAGTTCTGCAGTGGGGTAAAATGTTAACCAAGACATTTTCAAGAGACGTCAATAATGATGGGTGGTTTTAACATGCACAATGATTGCAAGATTCAAAATAACATGGTTAGCCTGAAAGGAGAGTTCATTGAAAGTAGTAGGTATTGTTTTTCTGAGTATTAATTTGTGCAAAAACACAGCGAGCCGGTTATTTTGGCAACGGTATTGTGTACCAAAGTGATATAAATAGATCATATCAAAGTCCAGTGTCATTTTGGGTGTCGTGGCCATAGCAAGATAGAATTCACAATTGCATTTGCGTATGAGAAAGTGGAGTCCCACAGTATTGTTCTGGAATTAAGTTAAAAAAAATTACTTCGGCATGGGACAGATTTAGCCTGAGCAGATTGGGCAAGAAGGCTAAAAGGATAAAACGGCAGAAGGTATTCAGTTGCGCACGACTGAAATGTATCCCAGTGAGAAAGAAAATGGTTAGGATGTTAAGAGAAAACATCCATGGCGGATGAAAGAAGTAAAGGACAATGCAAAATCAAAAACTGACGTACACCGTATTGAAAAAGCGAATGGCAGGCTGTGAGATAAGGAAACATTCAAATTTAAACAAGGGGATGTTAACATGTTAATCAAATGATTTAAGGTATATTACAAAAGACAATGAGAGCAAATTATCAAAAAAGTATGGCAAATGTTTCGATAGGTATTCAAAAGGGAAGAGAGTCACTAAAATCAATGTTGGTCCCTGAAAAGATGAAGCTGAAGAATAAACGGTGGGCAACACTCATATGGCAGATATGCTCAATCAATATTTTGCATCAGTTTTCATGATGGTGAAAACCGGTGGCCGATAGTGCAACTCCAATAAGAAGGAGAAAATCAGAAGCAATGGAAAGAATAGAACTTAGATCAATCAACATTGAAAGGGAAATAGTACTCAGCAAATCATTCGGATTGAGGGCAGCCAATTTTCCAATGTCTGATGGCCTCCATCCTAGTGTACGAAATGAAAAGCAGTGGAAATAGTGAATCCATTGGTTGCAATATTCCTAAGTTACTTGGAACTGGGATAAGTACCAGTGGATTGGAAAAATGACAATGTAACACCCTTATTCAAAAGTCAGGGATGCAACTTTGAAATTACTGACCAGTTAATTTATCATCTGTCATTGGGGAAGTAATAGAATCCATTATCATGGAAGCAATAACAGGATATTTGGAAAATGAAACCGCTATCCATCAGAATCAGCACGTTTATAGGAAGGGAAAATCATGTTTGACTAATTTAACAGCATTATTCAAAATGTCTCAAGCAAAATTCATAATGGGCATTTTGTTGATGCAATATATCTGGGTTTCTGGAAGGCATTTGATAAAGTGCTGCACAAAAGCGTAAATCACAGGTTTGTATCGTGTGAGAATAGGAGGAATGTATTAGCTTGGATATGAGACTGGCTGAAGTACAGAAGACCAAGAGTCAGAATAACTACTTGCTTTTCTGGATGGCAAGAAGTAACTCGCAGCGTGCCAAGGGTTCAGTCTTGGGCTCCAGCTATTTACTGCCTACATTGACGACTTGGGTACAGGAATGCATAGCTTTGTAGCCAAGTTTCCAGACGAAGCAAACATCAGTAGAATGGAAAATTACAATGGGGAAATAAGAACCTTACAAACACATATTTTGGTAGGCTCGGAGAGTGGACCAAAATTTGGCAGGTGGAGTTTAACGTTCATAAGTCTGAGGTCATGTATTTTGGTCGGAAAAATTGACAGGTGACCTATTATCTGAATGAGCGGATACTTCAGGGTGCTATCATACAGAGGATCATGAGTAATGGAAAACTAGCATGCAGATACGTCCCTCATACGCTCACGGTTCAAGTTGACAAGCTGACACAGATCGTGAGGGCAGTCTGTGAGGCTGCACAAGCTGATGACATTTCCTCTGGGATGATTCACTCCTGTCCATTCCGATTGTCCAACGTTGTTAGACAGGAGGTGAAGCGAGTTTCGGCCTGTGTTTCAGGCAAATAACATGGACAAACACAGATCCATTGTGTAGTTGAGGCGGCATGATGCGTTCTAATCAAAGAATACAGAGACGAGATCCGTGCATAGTACTCTGGAATTTGTGTAAATGTGGGATACGGACAATAGAAATTGGCACAGTGCACGAAGTGTGGTCTAAGTGAGGGATACGGAGAGTACAATTGTGCACAATATTCCACGTCTGGTATGAGAGACATGGAAAGTAGAATTGTGCATAGTACTGCGGGTGTAGTCTAATTGAAGGAGAAAGAGTGTAGAACTGTGCGCAGTACTTGAAAGTGTGCTCTAACTGAGTGATATGGAGCCCAGAACTACATGCAGTGTTCGAAGTGTTGTTGAAACTAGTGATATGGAAAGTAGAACAGTGCTCCAAGTGTGGAATAAGTAAGGGATAGACACACTACAACTGTGCATAGTGCTGCTTGCATGGTCTAACTGACGGAAGTTGCAACCAGAACTGAGTGCAATGCTCCAAATTTTATGTACTTCAGAGATATGGAGACCTGACCTATGAACAGTGGTCCTCGTGCGGTCGAGCAGCGAGTTGTGAAAACCAGAACTCTGCATTGTGCTCCATGTTTGGTCTAACTGAGGGATGTGGGGATCAAAACTGTGCACAGTGCTCCCCGTGCTGTCTAAATCGGAGAAATCGATATAGGTTCACAGAAAAGCACCGCAGATCTCACTATTTGCTAGAAGTTGTTAGAACTTCACGGGAGGTGACTGAATCACGATTTGTCTCTGGATTGCATGAACAAGTCACATGATTCCCTACATTGGTTGAAGTGTTTGGTTGGAACGAAGCACTTAAAGAAGGGGGAATAAGGAGAGAGATGGATGCTATAGGAAAGCTTAGGACTCGAGAACATGAAGCACAGTTGCCAATGACAAAAGCATGAAAATGAGTGTGATTGTCCCAAAGGAGAGAATTGGAAGGATTCCAAAATCCACCTGGCTGAACTGACTGGGGGTGATTATCAAAGAGGGGTGAGGGCAGAGATTATGGCGGTAGTTTCGGACTAACGCAATATATCCCTACGAGCAACATGCAAAAAAGAAATTCGGGGTGGCTAATGATGTGCAATTGGTGGGATAACTGTTTTGGCTACTCCGTCGTAAGTTATACAGTCATTTCATTGGTAAAAATGGTCAAGACTCAAAATCACAGCATTCCATTCGAAAACGTTCTTTTTTTTTCTGAACCTACAAGCAGGATTTGCTGATGATGTGAAGAAACGTATCAGCCATGTTCCTCATTGATGTCAGCACGGTTTGACAAGCTGGATGAACACCTCTAGGCCAATTAATATTTTAGCAGTTTGAGAGCTGAGAGATGAACTGAACTACAGGGAGAAAATAAAAGAACGTGACAGTATTTCGATGCCAGACGATTCCAGACGCAACAATGTTACACGGAAAAGAACCAGAATGTTCCCCACGTTAAACTGAGCTCATCAGAGATGCAGCGAGACGATTGGAACACGGGCAACGTTTTTATGGGGTCTCAGATGATTGTCTAGTGAACGATTACACAAGCAATGTGCGGGTTGGGTTCCAGTATTGGACATATAGAGTCATCGAGTCCTATAACACCGAGACTGGGTATGATATTAAACAGCACCCGCAAAACTGGAATCAATAGGTATCAAAAGTCAAACACTCCGCTGGTTAGAGTGGAAAAAAAGGAAAATGATTGTGGTGGTGGAGAGTCATTTATTTCAACTCCAAGACATCTCTCCAGGAGTCCCTCTGGGAAGTGTCCTAGCTGCAACAATCTTCAGTTTCTTCATCAATGACCTTCCCTCTGTGGTAAAGTCACAATTGGGGATGTTCGCTCACTTGCCTGATCCTCTCCTGTGGCTTCCAATGATGCAGAAATATCAGCTAAGGTCCCTGCAATTTCTTCTCATGCCTCTTGCAATGTCAATCAATAAACCTGGTCAAGACCAGAAGACTTATTATCCGTCATAAGTCATAACACACTCAACATCTCCTTTGCTGTGCTGTTGCCTGTTCCCAATGTATGACCACAACTTTCCCCATATCTTCATATCTTTCTCCAGGGTAAACACGGAGGACAAATATTTTTTGATAACTTGCCAATCTCTTGGGGTTCCACATGTACTTGTCTGCTTTGATCCTTGAGCGGCCCACTTCCCTCTCCATTGCTTCCTTCCCCTTTAGTACAATTAACCTACTTCTTTGAAGTAAGCTTCCCAGCCAATGCAATTTCTCCCCTTGTTCTACCTCCTAATTCCATTCTCTCGTAAACGTTTGAATTCCCTAGAAATTACTTTGATCCCAGCTGCCTGTACCTGAGTCATACATCCTATTTTTGTTTCTGACCAAAGCCTCAATATCACTTGTCATCCAGAGTTCCGTATTACTGCCAAACCTGCCCTTCATCCTTCAGGAATATATCGACCTTGACCTCCAGTCATCTTTCTTTTAAATGACTCCCACTTCCCAGAGGTCGGGTTGCCTGCAAATAAACTGAACCAATAAATCCGTGGAAGCTCCTGTCTAATTCCATCAATATTCGCCTTGACACAGTTTATACCTTGAATAATGTTTCGGTTTTGTCCGTCTCTATAACTATTTTAAAATTGATAGAACTGCGGTGACTGGTCCCAACATGCTCCCCCACTGTCGCATCCGTCATGTGTCCCGCTCTAGTTCTGAAGATTAGTTCGACTTTTGCCCCTTCTCGACCAAAACCCTCAATATACTGCTTGAAGAACCGTTTATAAACAAGTTTAGCAATCTAGATCCTATTTTAGCTGTTAATGCTCTGGCACTCGCCTTCTGTTTTCGCAAAAATTAAAATGATCTTACTGTCACAAACGAATTGTTCCTGCAAGTCTACGCAATCTCCCTGCATATTTGTTCTTCTAAATCCCGTTGCCTACTTGGAGCCGATAGCACAACCCCAATATCGTCACCATCCCTTTCCCATTTCTTAGATCCACGAAGAAAGCTTCGTTTGATGATCCTTCAGATATTTTACCTCTCATTACCTCTGTAATACTCTCCTTAATAATAATGCACCTCACCCTTCCCTCCTTCCAACTACTGCTTCCGTCCTAAACCACCTGTATCATCGAACAAGAAGCCATCATCATTGCCCCTCCTCTAGCCATGTTTATGTAATGGCTACAATCTCCCATTTCCATCAACATATCCACCCCCTCAGTTCAACGGCCTGACCTGTCAACATTTTGCATTGAAATAAATGCAGTTGAATCGAACAGGCATTCCTTACTTCCTGTCGTGTTCTAGCCTGCCCTGACTCTTTAACTTACTATATCTGAATTCATGTTTCTATTTGGAAACTCGCACTTGCCTCACTGCTGATCAGGCTCCCACACCCCTGCCAATCGAGTTTAAATTTACCTTGCAGGATTCGCCAATCTGCTGGAATGGTATTGAACCCCTCCAGATCAGGCTCAACCCATCCCGCTTGAACAGGACATCTCTGTCCCAGAAAAGATCCCAATGATCTAACAATCTGAATCCCTGTCCCCTGCAACAACTTTTACACCGTTCATTAATCTGGCATATCCTCTTGTTCTTACACTCACCTGACACTGGAAGTATTCCAGAGATTATCATTAACGAAGTTCAGGTGTCTTTGTTTCTTTTTCTGCTGGCTCTCTATAAACACTCTTCAGTGCTGCATACCTATTTCTAACTGTGTCATTTCTGCCGACGTGCACAATGACTTTCTGTTGCTCGCCCTCCCTCTTGTGAACGCTTTGCAGCCACTCTGATACATCATGGACCCTGGCGCATGGGAGGCACCAAACCATCCTGCACTCCCTTTTGCATTCACATAATCTCGTGTCTGTCCTCCATAACTATCATGTCGCCTGTCACAAAGGTCCTATTGACCTTTTCCCTTTTCTGCTGAGTCACTGAACGAGTCGGAGTGCAAAGACGTGGCTACTGCTGTCTTCAATTCATGAAACCACAGAAAACAGCAGGATAGAGAAAAAGACGTACAATCAAAAAAAAGAGAGGAAGGTTGCAGCTGGTTGAAGAAAGCGATAGGGAGAGAGATCCAAAGAGAGGGATGTGATTATAAACAGAGGTAGATATGGAGACTGATAGATAGTTCGGAAGAGAAAGGGGCAGAAAAAAAGATGAAAAAGAGGCAAATGAGGGAGATTACGAGAAAGCAGAGAGCCGAGAGTGGGGATATGAAGCGTGAAGGGGAAACATTCTTTCTGAGCGTTGGAACAGCAATTAATTATTGTTGAGGTGTGAAACACTTGGCAGGGTGGAAAAGGACGATGTACAGCAAAATCCCACATACCAACTGGTCAAGACGGCCATTATGATACAATCTGGTTCAGTTATGCTGTTCTATGTGCAACAATTAACCTGTGGCTAAATGAAGCAGTAAAAATTAGCAAAGACACCAGATGTACTCTGTTTGATGCAACTACAGTGTCTATGATGAGGTAACTATGATAATTTCTCTTTCTCTGCTGTCAGTCCAGCCAATAATTAGTGATGGAGTTGCGCCATTTAGCGAGTTTGGTGGACGTGCGTATATCACTCTGTGCACTGTCGTAATGTAAATCCAACGAAAGCGAGCAGGCCATTTAGGTCCTCGTGCCTGTGAAATGCAGAGCATCATTGTGTCTGATTAATATGCGTTCTTGTCCCGCTATGTGCTGTCTCCTCTCTGTCTCTGTCGTTTTATGCAGAAGCGTAAAAAGTCTTCTCAACAGGGCTCGAAACTATAAAAGTGCGGGAAGTGATAGTTAATAGATTACTCACTGGGAAACAAAGCAACAGGTTAACGTCTGTAAGGGTGGAATCGACTGCGTGAAATAATATGAAACAAATGAACGCGAAAGAGAACTCGGGAAAGGTTATTGAAGTCTCAAATACAGACAGAAATAGGACAGAGTGTTTGGAAAGGGCGAGTAATCAAACTTCAAGCACACCGGACGAACAAATCAGAACGAGAATAAGGACGGTTAGGACAGGATTGAAGGTGCTACATCTGAATTCAAGCAGTGTAAGCACTGAGCTACATAGGCTTATGGCATAGGTCGAATTGACAGGTAGGATGTGATGAGCATCACGGAGACGTGGCTGCAAATGGACCAGGATTGGGAGCTGAATATCCAAGGATAGACCAATAGGAAAGAGAACCAGGTGGGCAGAGGGGGTGGGGTTCGCCTTATTAGTAAGAAAATAAATGAAACAAATAGCAGGAAACGAGGCAGAGGCAAAAGGTATAGAAGCTCAGTGGGTCAAATTGAGTAACCACAAGGTTAAAAAAAAGAAACATGTATGGAGTTACGTGCAGGCCTCCAAACAATATTCAGGAGCTATGACACAAGATACACCAGGAGATAGAAAGGTTGTGCAAGAAAGGCTAAGTTCCACCAATCATGAGGGAGTTCAATATGGAGGTGAACTGAAAAAATCAGGTTGATAGTGGATTGCAAGAAAAGTTGTGGAATGTCTATGGGATTGCTTTTTGGTGTTTCTGGTTTGTTGAGCTCAATAGGGAACAGGCAATAATAGATTTAGTGATGTTTAATGGGACAGACTTGGAAAGGGAGCTTAAGGAGAAGAAATCTCAAGGAGACAGAACCTTGAGGGGGCAGTGATCATAACTTGATTAAGTTTACTCAGCAATTTGAGTGGCAGCAGGTAGAATCAGAAACTACAATAGTATAACTGAATAAAGAAAACTTCACAGGCATGATGGAGGAGCTGGGCAGAATTTACTGGGAGAGGAGCCGAACAGGAATGACAATGGAACAGAAGTGGCAGAAGATTCTGGCAGTAGTTCAGGAGACACAGCAAAAATTCATTCCTCAAGAAAAAAGAGGAACGGGACATTGCAGATGAGACAACAATGTCTGTTCAGGGAAGTCAGGGATAACATGAAAGCAAAAGCAAAGCATATAATGTGACGAAGGGCAGTGGGAAACCAAAGGATTCGGAAGCTTAGACAGACAAAGAGATGGCAACAAAACTATAAATATTGAGGAAAAATATCAAGATTGAGGGTAAGCTAGCCAGTAATACAAAGGAAGACTTTTGGAGATTATTTACATTTATAAAGGGCAAAAGATAAGGAAATGTAGGCAATGGACCGTTGGAAAATGATGATGTAATTCAACGGCTACTGGGAGACAGCGGGAGTATGGGACTGAGAAACATCTAACGATTGAATGGCAGAGCAGACTGACTGGACTGTATGACCTATTATCTGCCCTTTTGACTTACAGTCAATGGTCTTAAAACAAAAAGCAAATATTTCCAAATCGCCATGCTCGTCCAATTTGAGCTTTTCGCTGTTTTGGTACTGTTTCAGTGCTTTCATCTCTCCGGAGCTTGAGCTGCAGGCTTTCCTTTGTATCCTTACTCCTGTCCATTGTAAAGCCCCTCCAAGAATCTTCATTCTTGAGAAGAGATTGGACTCTTGTCCCTCATATCTGCTTGTTGATTCATCAAGAAATTATTTCCATCACTTTCCCACTAAGAATCCTTTCAAGATATTGTAATTTTACCAGGAAATGATCATTTTTGTCTCAATCACCTTTAATATAGTGATGGCTTCATGTCACTTGCCGAGAGCACAGACAGAGCACTACCTTGACTTGACCAAACGAGGAGCGTTGTGCACTCTTCTGCTCCCCTTCTACGTTAGCTATATCAGAGTGGAAAGATTGTACACACCTCACTTCCCAAACAACTTTGGGTAGACCATAAAGGAACATTCGTCAGTCGTTGTCTTCCAATTTAGTGTGGGAAGTAGTCACTGGCAGCACTGTCCTATTCTCTGGTCGCAAGGCATATAAGTTCGACTATATTTCAGGTACTGTACAGTCTTCCATCTTCAGTGTACCTTGGGTGGATTACACTGCCAATATCGTGCAATCGTCTTTCATCAATATATGTGGATTCGATCACACTTGGAGCTCTTTCCCCATAAGCGCAGAATAATTCCCAGCGAGACAAGCCTGATTATTGAATGCTCGCAACTACTATATTTAATGTGTTGTTCCGTTCTGTCTCCAAAATTAATATTGAGTAGAATGAAGGAAAATGTTCCTCCATCACACATGGAAACGATGAGAAACTAAGTACTACGCAAAGCTCGAATCGTGATCATTGCTGCACCAAGTAATGAACAGCACAACGTAGAACAAATCATTCTGCGTGGTTGCTGTGACCATCTGAGCTACGCTGCAAGCAATATATGTCATTCAGACACAGTTGGAATGAATGGATACACTGTTCATTATCCAGTTGTTTGTGGAATGCTGCAAATAAAGTCTGCTGCATTGAATAGCCTCTTAGCTGTCTCTCCTTTCTAAATGGGATTGATGTGTCTCTTTCGCAGATTGCACTTGGACTGTGTGTGTTTAAGAGAGTGAGAGATTATTAACGATACAACATACATGTCTTCTCTCCTCCCACATATTGTCATTATAAAGAGCTTCATACATAATAAATAAAGCACTACTCATCTCTTCCGACCCTGGTGCTGATGCAATGTATCACTGCTGAAGAAGGAATGAGTGCACGATACTTTATTTGATGTGAGAATATCTCTCTGTATCTACAGAAACATTCAAAGAAAGTGTTGGAGACCATCCTAAACGCCCAAAACCTGATATTCAGGTAAATTAAGCATGAAGTACGAGTCTTAATCTGATCAATAATTCTCAAATTGCGAACCTCATACAAGTTATCAATTACAGAGTTGAAACGTGTTTGTTTCATGATTTATCCAAAGTCATATGCACCAAGGAGTTAGATTTACCTATTTCCCTTCTCTTGGCAATATTAGTCATGAAGCAATTACATACGTTCTCATCCCTCCAGGACCTCTCTCCTTTCTATCTCTGCAATCCACATCCATCTCTGGAAACCACTCCAGAAAGACTCTGTGTTCGTCTAGTTCGAGCTTCATGCCCACCCTGAGACTAGAATCCTGTCACTATCGATAGCCAAGTCCCCAGCTGCTGAGAACGAAGCTTGACCGAGTCATCCTCTCCATCCCATCTCTCCTCCTTGATGTTTGCCCAGGATCGCTGCTACCTGTTGAGAGAAGCTTGTGGTCGCCCCTCCATAACGCCTGATTGTGTGAGACAGTACCAATTTACTTGTCAACACTTTCGCCCAGTGAAACTGCATGGGAAGCTTCGTGGCAAGCAATCGATATAACGTGTGTCACTATCATTACACATCTGATCTCCTTGCAGCTGAGATAGTTCAAACTGGCAGCAATGCCCCACTTCTAGTTCCATCAACATTATTTGAATCACATTCTCGTGGGATCAATGTCGTTTGGTTTTCCGTGCCCCAGCCTTTATGAACATTTGTCAGAGGAATGGAGGGAGATATAGAAGATCCCGTTGCAACAACGGTGAGACTCTGAAATCTTTGTTCTGTTGATCCATCGCAGAATGATGCATGCGTATTTGAGTGAGAAAAAAGAAATGTGCCCCACTGCGACACTAACGCTGAGTAATTCCTGTTATTCGCACTTCGCTTAGTTCCACAGATCCAATACATTCAGCCTTCCTGCTTTGTGGAATGGGCAAATAAAAATCACTGCAATAACCAACTTTTCTTGTCTCAATTGTCCATTAAAACAGGAGAGCGTCGACAGGGAGTGGGAGGACAATAATGTTAGGAAATTTTAGGAATTGCGCTGACATCGTATAGCTCTGGCATAGACATTCCCACAGAGTAGCATCTGATATCCATTTTCCCTGTCTCAGATATCAGTGTTCTGGAAGATGTCATTTCGCACTGGCAGAACTCAGACGACAACGGTGGGGGCGGCACAGTGGCATAAATAGTAAGGAAAGACGAACCATGGAGATCTGAAATGCTGTCTCTAGTCTCCATCGTCCACCATTCCGGGAAAGATGGATAGATTATTGATTAGTAGGACAGTCTCAATTACGGGAAAAATGCAGGAATGTGGACGTGAGGACTTCCGCATCGACCATGATCCTATTAAAAAGCAGAGTATATTCGAGTGACTGAATGACTTAATGGTCTTCAAATCTGAAATGATCCTTATTGGCAAAAAGAGGTTTAACATTGATGATGAATGGAAGATGATGAGAATCACTTTCATTCAGTGGGTTGCTGAGAGCTGATTGAAATTGCATTGAACACAGAATTTAATTGCTGTAAGCTACACTTTTGGCTTGCATGTGGGCATCAGGAAGAATTGTGAGTGGGAAAATTACTTGAATTGCTGCCAAGTTGCGGATAGTGGTTCAGACTGAATAAATGAAATATCTGAGTTTCAGGGCTAGTGTTTCCAACCTGAAGTTCATTGTTTACCAAAGTTAACCATTCGCATGATTGGTTATGTCAGCAATGTCTTTCCCTGCTCTCTGAAATTCCTCTGGCTCACAGTGTAAATGCTGGTAACTGTGCAGCAACTCATGAGCTGCATCATGAAGCCCATCCCATGCACAAGCCGGTTCAGATATATAGGCCTGTGTCCGAGACGGAACACTCTGTACCAGGTGAAATACAACATTGATATTGACCATAGCAGAATGAAATTTGCTGAGATCAGAAACAATAAAATGCTAGATTTCCTTCTGTTCTCTATTTCTGGTGCTCTGTGTCCGTCCACCCCGTTATGAGGGCAAAATCTCCTGCGAGCCCTGATTGCCAAAATGATGTATTTCATCGAGAAATCATTCAGCAGCAGTGTCAGAATGAATGCTCTGCCAGGAGTTAGGTGATGAATAAATTCGACTGAACTCCAAACGTTGGATATCAGAACGTCTTTTGTTATTCCACAGAACCAAGGGTCATTCTTAATCATCCTTATAATTTAACATGAAATGCCAGAAAACGTTCTTCATGTCGCTGAACACAGTCACTGGTCCCAGAACAGCCGTTGCCGTTTTCTCTCTGTAGTATTTCCTTTTTAACATCTGGCAACAAATGGCCACTTATCGATCAAAGGTGAAAGCAACGGTGAACCATACAGAGCAGACAATGGCTGATAAAGCAGGACATTGTGGATATTACTGACGTGGATTTCCCTCTGGAAATGAAGGGCTTCTGGTAAACAATTGGAATGTGTCGCAGGACAAGGTCGACAATAATGACGAGCAAATGTGCTGCTGCCATGTCCAACAGGTCGAAGCTAACACATTTTGAAAGAACACAGGCACCCGGGAAAAGATCAGAATTGTCAGTACATTTGCTTAAAGAAGGGGAATAGGCAGGAGATTAGTCTATCAGACGACATGTTGAGCTGAAAATCTTGCTTGAGTATTTATTAGTAAGTGAAAACATGTTCCACTGATTAACAAAGTTAATACTTCAAATTTCCCACCAAAGTTGACGGGGTTGTTAAGAAGGCGTATGATCTGTTAGCTTTCATCAGCAGGGAGAATGAGATTCAGAGACACGAGGTTATGGTGCAGCTGCAGAGCCCTGGTTATAGCACACTTGAAATATTGTGTAAGGTTTTGGTTGATGTATTTCCGTATGAATGTGGACGTTCTAGAAATGGTGCAGGTGAGATTTACCAGGATGATACCTTGAATGGAGGGCATGACGATGAAGAAAGGTTGAGAGAGTTACGGCTTTTCTCATTGCAGCAAACAAGGATGAGACATGACTTGGTCGAGGTGTATAAGATGGTGAAAAGCATAGATATAGTGGCTAGGCAGCGACTTTTCCAATGGCGGAAATGTCGATCACGAGAGGGGCATAATGTTAAGGTGATGGGAAGAAGGTTAAAGGGAGATGTCAGAGGTCGTTCCTTTACACAGATTGTGGTGGCGCGTGGAGGTCGTAGCAGAGTCACGTACCTGCGGGACATTTAAGCAACCCTTGGGTCGAAACATGGATGAGAGTAACATGAAGAGTATGTTAGATAGTTTAAACTTAGAGTACGATAAAGGTCAGTAAAACATCGAAGGCCAAAGGGCCTGTACTGTGATGTCCTGTTCTCTGTTCTGACGTCATACTGGTTGAATTCGAAGCACGAGTTTCAAAGCCAACCCTCCCGTACTCCAATACAAAGAGGAAGCTGGTGCAATAATTGATGTTAAAAAATCAGACTTCTATTCATATTGCAGCAATAGGTTTCTTGAACTAAAAAGTGTCCTGAGCTAATGTCCAATAATGTTTCTATGTTCCTGTTATGATCACTTTCGAGTCACTGAATCATGCATTCACTAAAGTATGGAACCATCGGTTTCACACAGACCTCCGCGGAGCATTCCACCCATAGCCATCCCCATGCTCTATTACAGTAATACTGCATTTACCGTGGTAAATCCCCGAGTACGCCTGCTCCCAGACAGTATAGGCAATTTAGCACACCTTTGGACTGATTTTAACATCTATAAGTGATTTTTTCTTTTTTTTTCAATGGTCTTGCGCAGTGTGTGTTTAAGGCAAGGCAGTCATTTTTCGCCATCTCTATTTTCCCTGAGTTAGGACTACATTTAAGATGGAACATGGCCGCTTCATTTTTAAAGCAATGCATTAAAGCGAGAATGAAGATAACGTGTTAGCTGACTGCGAGGGAATTGAGATTTGATGATGCAGGGGATAGCACAGGATATATCTGTGTCATCATGATGTTTGTCTTTCAAGGAAACGTGAAGGAGATCTTGCTCTTGGTATCAACGTCATATGCAGTGCTCATCCACTTTTGGATGGCGTGGGCACTGGTACTGTGCTTAGTGTTTCAGTGTCCCTTTACCTTTAATTTTTCCAACAATTGGCTACAGCTTCACAGTCACTGTTCGACTCATAAGTTCAGCATTTCAATGACTTCAAATTCCAACACCAGTCGTTGTTGCGATTTGAACTCTGGTTCCTAGAACTTTACCTGGATCGCTGCATTAATTGTCTTGCGCTAACACCGCTGGGCGATTGACATTTACAGACTGCACTGCTGCAGTGCTGAAATGACACTGTTTAATGGGATCCGAGTATAACCAGCTGATTCGCTTTGTATAGCCTGCCTTTTCATTGTCAGGGTCGAAAAGTGTAGTGCTGGAAAAGCACACTTTGTCAGGTGTCTTCCGAGGAGCTGGAGAGTCGACGTTCAAAGCATAAGCATTTCTTCAGTGTGCAAATCGATTTGTACACTTGCCAGAATACAGGCCAACGCAAAGGACCCATTTGTAGATGCAGGAAATGTACGTAGTTCGGGTCATTGAAATTTCACCCCTGCAGTAAAAGTAGCATCCGAACACCGCAGATTCATAAATTAGGTTCGCTTTGTACATCACTTGCGGCAATTCCAAACCTACATGCAACTGGAAGTGACTATTTAGGAGCTGTTTGAATGAAGCCCAAGATTTCTGCGGGCAAAGGTAATAATAAAGGAAAATGCTTCATCTGAATTGTGCAAACGACCAGAATGGGAAGGTTAGAAGAAAAAGAAAGTGAATAAAAATTCATTTTGCAGTCAGTGCCTCTAACATTGTATATCATCTCCAACGGGTCAATGACGTCAAAGTAAAGTGAAGGGCAATTAATGTGCATCAAAGCGACTGCATCAGGAATATTATGGAACACACATTGAGGCTCCAAAGGGCAATGTGACTGGTGTAGTAGAGAGAGTTGAAAACAAAAAAAAAATGCATGAATCATAAGACTGACGTTTGCTAAAAATGCCAGAAATTGGATAAAACGAACTCAGGTTGTTCTGACCTGAAGAAAACCATCGTCCAGTTGCAGAAGAATTTCAAAATTAAACACGCAGCTGAAAAGCAAAGCACTCAATTAATTTCAAGAACATTGCAAAAACACACAAATTACTAGACAGAAAATGACATAGAGATAATTAGATTAGATTACTTACAGTGTGGAAACAGGCCCTTCGGCCCAACAAGTCCACACCGCCCCGCCGAAGCACAACCCACCCATACCCCTACATTTACCCCTTACCTAACACTACGGGCAATTTAGCATGGGAAATTCACCTGACCTGCACATCTTTGGACTGTGGGAGGAAACCGGAGCACACCCACGCAGACACGGGGAGAACGTGCAAACTCCACACTGTTCGTCGCATGAGGCGGGAATTGAAGCCGGGTCTCTGGCGCTGTGAGGCAGCAGTGCTAACCACTGTGCCACCGTAGTTTCAGAAGTGTGTGAGAATTCCTTCACTTTAAGAATAAAGATGGAGATGAATGTGTGGCATTTTACAGAAGAGTTAAGCGTCAATATAGAACTATTGATAATTTATTTAATGCGAACTGTAGATCAGCCGGAAATTGTGATGGAGCTTTGAAGTCCTAATTTATTAGAGGCCGTTCTAATGATGGAATTATCAATGAACCTTGGTCAGATCTATTGCAGTTTGAAGAAGATTTTCATTTTGGCAATCTTGATCAAATTGAATTGGAAGCATAGACCAAAGATAAACCCTGAGATGAGAAAATAACCTTTGCAGAGGTGAGCACATTGATAAGGTATGAATCTTCGCACAGCAACGTGGTACTGAAACTCAAAGAGGTAACAAAACTGCAAATAATTGAAGTCAATATAAATATCCTTGAAAGAACACCATGACAAAAGTCACAGGAAAAATACAACTTTGTCGAGAAGAATACTGAGATATAGGCTAATGGTTTAGGCGGGATTGATGTTCATAAGGAGGAGGTGTTAGCAATACTGAAAAATTTTGAAAAGAGACAAGTCCCCTGGGCTGGATCGGATTTAATCTGAGATTTTTTGGGAAGCGAAGGAGGAGTTTGCAAATGCTTTGGCTTTGTTCTTTATGTCGTCATTGTCTACAAGAATAGAACCAGAAATCTGAAGGATAGCAACTATTGTCCCCTTGCTCAAGAAGTGTTTAGAGACATCCCGGCTAATTATCGACCAGGGAAAGTTACTTCAATTGTAGGAAATGTGGTGGAAATGATGATAAGAGATAGGATTTATAATAATCTAGAAATTAATAATTTGATTTCGGATAGTCAACACGGTTTTGTGAAGTGTAAGTCGTGCTTCATAAAACTTCATGAGTTCTTTGATAAGGTGGTGAAACAGGTGGATTGAGGTAAAGCCATTGATGCGGTGTATATAGATTTCAGTAAAACATTTGATAAGATTCCACTCAGTAGGCTATTGCAGGAAATACGGAAACGTTGAATTGAGGGTGATTTGGTCGTTTGGATCAGAAATTGGCTGCCTGAAAGAAGACAGCTGTTAATAGTTGATGGGAAATGCTCATCCTGGAGTTCATTTACTTGCGGTATCTGGCAAGGATCAGTATGGGGGCAACTGATTGTCAGTCTTACAAATGACATGGATGAGGACGCAGAAGAATTGGTTCGTGAATTTGAGGGTGACACTGCTGTCGGTGGAGTTGTGGACGGGGAGAACGGCATTGCAGGTTAAAGAGGCATATAGATAAACTGCAGAGCTGAGCTGAGAGATGACAAATGATTTTTAATGGGAAAAGTGCGAGGTGATTCACTTTGGAAGGAGTAACAAGAATAGAGTTCACGGGGCGAATGAAAAGGTTCTTGGTAGTGTGGATGAGCAGAGAGATCTTGGTGTCCGTGTACAAAAATCGCTGCAAGTTGCCATGCAAGTTTATAGTGTTGTTAAGAATGCATACAATGCATTAGCTTATATTTGTAGGGAGACTGAGTTTCATAACTGAGGTCATGTGGTAGCTTTACAAACCGCTGATGCGGGTCCACTTGCAGTACTGCGTACAGATCACTTTGCCAGATTATACGAAGGATGTTGAAGAGTTGGAAAGGGCATAGATGAGATGTATCATGGTTTCTCTCTCTCTCTCTTTCACTCTCTCCTTCTGTCTCCCTCTCTTTCTCTCTCTCCTGTAAGACCCTGTGTTTAATTTTACCATTTTTTGCCAGGAGATGTTCATGGGGATTGTTGCAGGAATTTGGAATAACACAATTAAATTCAGATGGCTTGTGGCATTCTTGGATACGGTAAGTTATTCGGGGTTAGGTTCTGTTTGGTTTGTGTTTCTTTCGGTACTCTGTAAATGCATTCTGCTTTGTTTAAAACCGAGGTGTTTTGACCAGCTGCATCACTCCTGGAATATCCACCCAACACCTTCTCAAGCAATTTGGAAAGTTAGGATCTGGGCTACCATCTTGAAATGTTTTGCGGGGCTGGTCTGTTCCATAACACGAGGTAGGACACATTTTATGAAAACGTCTAACACAGTCAATGTGTTCACTGCTGAGGAAAATGAAAAGAAATGCAACAGCCAAAAGAGATGAGTCATCATAATGTTGATGTGTACGTTCTCAACAGTAAAGATCTCAAAAGAAGTAAATTTCTATTTAAAAGTCCAAAGACGATTTATTATATCTCCATCATGAACAATCTGCACTTTGTCAGAATACAAACGTGTCTGAAGCTGAGCACGTGGACGCAACATGTAAAATGCACAATTGTGTTCTGCAGTCTTATAACCTCCGGCCAGAACTCTTCATCTTCTGAATGACAGTAAATCGATTTTATCACTCCTTCTCTCTCCAAACAAAGGCTGCCACAGCTGCTGAGTTTCTCCAGAATTTTTTGTTTTCGTGTGTTTATGAAACGTCAACTGAGTCTGTGGGAAACAATGATGGCAATCTGAGTAGATTAGATTGGATTACTTACAACGTGGAAACAGGCCCCTCAGCTCAATAAGTCCACACAGAACATCGAAAGCGCAACCCACCTAGAACAATTCCCCTACATTTACCCCTTCACCCAACGCTATAGGCAATTTACCTCAGCTGCACCGGAGTACCTGAAGGAAACCCACGCAGACACGGGGAGAAAAAGCAAACTCCACACAGACAGTTGATTAAGGTGGGAATTGAACCCCAGTATCTGGCGTTGTGAAGCAGCAGTGCTAACCACTGTGCCAACGTGCCGCCCATCATCTGGGTTCGATGAAATTCAGAAATCATGTCAGGATCACCAACATGTGCTATAGCAGGATTTGTGCAAATCTTTGCAAACTGTTAAAAGGCGATACCGATGATGGAGAGTTTGACTGGAAAGCAGAAATATGAAAGGCAGCATCAGCGGTGGGAGGAATGCACGAGGCAAGGGGGCAACGTGGATTCGGATGTCTTTGAGAAATAATTTTGATGCTGCCCAGCTTGCTGGCAGTGAGAATTTCGGATGAAACATCCAAACGCTTCACTTAATCGCCTGAACTGAAAGTCCAAATCAGAGAGTTTTGTGGACTCTGGTTGATCAGTATGGTAACGAGAGATGAAAAGATAGTTGATTGTGGACTTCAGCAGAATATTCAGAGTTTGCAAGCTTTACAAGTTAAGAGCATAACCATATTGTATGCGCACACAGATCTTTGTTTATTTCTATTATATTATAATTTCTAACATTATTAAGCATTTTTCTCCATTTGTTCGGTTGGCAATAACCTCAAAGCCACGTCCACTTCCTACAAATATATTAAAAATCAGAAGTCACAGATGTAGCATTATGGTAGGACTTATCAGCCGCACAATATCTCCCAGAATCAATTGCAGTGACGTGCAATTTCCAAGGTGATCCACGTACTCGTCAGCAAGTGATTTGCCATTGACACTAAACTTCATAATTGTTTTCTAATTGTACTTATACCACTGTATTCAAGAAATAATGCTGATCTGTCCTATTAACATTCAATGCCGCTCATTCCTCTAACACGTAACGTATGCTTCCAAACTTCAAAGATCTTTGAAGTTACTCACGTGTTTCCGACAGAAATCACGCAATAATGTTAGAAATTGGAGCAGGAGTAGGCAACTGAACACCTCGGTCCCGCTCTACCATTTGATATGATCAAGGTTGATCTCATCTCAGCCTCAACTCTACTTTCCCATTCAGTCCCCATAACACTTTAGCACATTATCAATATAAAATATGTGTGCTTCTCAAAGAAACTCCGTATTTTGATATTCAAAGCACGCCCAGACACTGAATTCCACAGGTTCTCAACATTGTGGGAAAAGCAATTCTCCTTCATCTCTGCTTGAAATCTGCTACATTTTTCCAAAATACTGTAACTTTTTCTTTTAGATTATCCCACTTAAGGAAACATGCTCTCCACGTCTACTTTGACAATTCCCGTTTTCGCAACTTACACAATTCAATTGATCTCCTCTCATTCTTTTAAACCTCAGAGATTATGGGCAAAAGCTGCTTAATCTCGCTACGTATGCCAAGCCCCTCTGGTATAGAGTTAAGAAGAAAGAATTCATCCAGATCACTGATAGTGGGACAAGTGACTTCTTTCACGTTTATCTCAAGAAAGGAAGGTCTGCAAACATTTCTGAGTTTTGGAACTTTTGTTTCCACTTATAACATCAATGAAGAAACAATCGATTCTATAATGTTTAACAGATGGAACAAATTTGAGAACAGGATAGGTTAGCTCGTATTTTAAGTAAAAATTAGGACCATCAGACAGCAAAAGAGCACATTCGACAAATCGGTGCTGCAGTTTGTCTCTGATGTTGGGTAGAGGAATGATGCCCTTCACAGTGGCATTTTCAAACGGTTTATTTTTATGAAGATCACGGCCACATAGACCACGGTCAGTAAGTCTGGTGCGACACTACTGCAGCTGACGATGTGAAAATATTCACAGAGGACAATTGAAATCACCCACTTGACCCCAACAAGCCGCTTTATATAGCTGACACATCAAAACATAGATGAACAGTTTTGAAGCTGCAATGCGGGAGTTTCTGGCTGAACAAACAATTAATATCCATCCCTTGTTCTCCTTGACAAGATAGTATTGATTTGTATTCTTAATTGATTACTAGTGGTGTAGGATTGCCTTGTCATTCAGAGGACATTCCAAGACACGAGCACAGGATTAAGGAAGGAATCTTAAGATAAATCAAGTAAGGATATCTTTTGATACAGAGGGGAACTTGAAGGTGGAGGCGACTGTATGCACCATTATAATTTCGAATGGAAGAGGTTGTGGATGCTAAAGGTGGTCTCCGAGTATCTTTGGTGAATTTCTGCACTGCATCTTGAGGATGGTAATGACTGTTGTTACTGAGCGTTGGTAGTTGAGGGTGGGAATGTGACTTCAGTCAGGCGGGCTGCTTCGACTTGGATGTCGAGCATTTCTTGTGTTGTTCTTGTCGCAGACATCCGGGCAAGTGGGGAGTGTTCCCTCACTGTCCCGAAATGTGCTTTGCCGTTTGGGAGTCAGGCTTAAGTTAATCGCTGCCAGATTCCTGGCTACAACGACCTGTTTTGCTCAAGTATTTATGTGGCGCGTCCAGAAAGTGTGCCGTGCTATTACTGAGGGTAGAGCTAAGGTTAAATAGCGTGGTCTGCTCTTGATCCGAGTTCATATGGTCCAATGGCAAGCTGACACTGGAAATTGAAGGAAACGTTTCAGAGAGTGTATAGATTGCCAACATATTCACAATAAGCAATATAAAGAGGTAATATTGGGGATGGGAATGTGGAGCGAGATGGTTATGAGCGAGACGATCCGGGAAAACGATCATCTGGGAGAAGGTAGGTAGCTGCACTGCCTCAGCCAGAGGCAAATACAGAGACAACATAGCAACTCTTTCCCGCCACCCACCGCTTTCCCTCCATTCTACAGTATAGACCTGAGAGCAGTAAAGCATTCTCATCTGTAATGAATTATACACTCACTGCACCTGATCTTATCTCCTGAACAAATTGCTGGAAAATTGATTCAAGTTTATGACTACTTTCATAAGGTGCGAAATCAAAACCTCTCGCATACCCTTAAAATAAATTAATACAAACCGTGAAAGTCAGGCCAATGATTAAAGATGAGTGGACAAGTACAGAAGGACTGTATTGAGAATCATGGAAGCTGCAAGATGAAGACAGCTCTTATCTCAATGCAACAATCTGTTTTCCGTTGGCCATTAGATCGATGAAAGTTCCAAAGCTTCTTGGGGAATATATCAGCTCACGCATTATTGCAGCCACAATATCTCTTTTCAGAAAGAACATCCAAATGTTAGATGAATTGCACGGCTAAATCACTATTCCTAGCTAATGGAACTCAAGATGAGAATCAAGGGCAATGATCAGAGGAAAGCGCAATTTAGAAGAACTGGAAACTCCCAGAGTTTGAACTATTTGTGATTTCCGATAGTTGATGGGAAATAGGTTGCGGTGATGAAAAGAATAAGCACATACAGTCAAACATGCGGTTGTAAACTGTCGTGTCAAAAATAGAGCTTGCGTGGAAATATTGTGTCACATCATGGTTCTGAAAACGTTCAGTTCCGAGCCTGCATTAAGCTGAAGGCAATCGGATGTTAGTGCAGAGACGAGAGTCATGAACTGACAAGTTCAACTCGAGGTCCTGTTAAGATGAGGTATGTTATTCCAGCTTCCTGAAAGACTCTATCGTTATTACTATCGGGAAAACAAGTCACAATTATTTTCTACTCTTGTGACAATGCTGCCGCTTAAGCAAGTTTATTTTATTTTATTTTTTGAAGAGTTGGACATTACAGACTCAGAAGATTCTAAGTTGAAGGATTTTAGGGCCAATTTGATTAAAGCTAACCTAAACTGTCTGAAGAAAAAGTCTTGTAATTAAAAAAAAATAGTATGTACCAAGATAGGGGAGATTTCCAATTCACCCAGCTCAGGCTATCTCTCGTCTGGCTATTCAGTGAAGGCAGTCAGGTAGCTTTGAATCCGGTTGAACCAAAGAAACAGGTCCATGTTGATAATCTGTCTCTCTCGATGACATCACTCCCGTCAGACGATGCATTAGGTTTTACCTTTTGTGCCATGGGGTACTTTTCGAGATTGTTGCAAGTATTTGAAACAGCATTATTAAGTTGGAATGATCTGTTGTGTTTTCAAATAACTAAGTTATTCTGTATGACGTTCTCTTTTCTTTGTCTTTCATTTGGAAATCTTGTAAATAAATTCTGCTTTGTTTAAAATTAAGTGGATTGACCAGCTGCATCACTTCTGCAATATCCACTGTAAACCTGATTAAAACAACTAGCAAAGATAGGACCTGCGCCGCACTATTCAAATGTTTCGAGTGGTTCTAACGGAGTCCATAATGGTTTGGGGGCTGTTAGAAGCATTTGTTTTCTAGTTCCGATTTGGGATCAGGATTATTGGACTCGAAAGTAGTGAGTGGTAATTGTTAACGTTTAATGTACTGGGTGTTGAATTCGGTTGGTTGAAACAGTGCTTGGGGTAGTAAATACTTTTTCTGGGTATGGAGTTTTTTTCTGAGGATGGAAAAAGTAACCTTGGGTGGTTTAGAAGAAGGTCACTAAGGTTAGGCTGCTGGAATTACCCGACAAGTTCGAGTTGGAGGTGCCTCCTTCAGTGAGGAAAGGAGACATAATTACAGCAATAGTTCAGTTATTACATTTGCTGGAAATGCCATCAGAATCTTTAGAGATGGCCTTAATTTCAATGAAAAATGCAGCAGTTAGAGTTCGAGGCAGAATGACAAGGAATTATGATGAAAAGCAGAGGAAAGAGAAAAAATGCTTTTTCAGACCACAAAGAAGAGAAAGAGAGAGAAAGAATAGAGAGAAAGAGAGCGAGAGCAGAGAAAAGGAAGAAAGAGAAATTTGAACTTCGGAAATTGGCACTAGGACAGAAGTTCAAAAATTAACTTTCTTATGTAGGGAGACCTCCTGTGGCAGAGCAGTGAGATAAAACGCCAATCAGCTGAAATGGCTGGTGATTATTGGTTGGTTCATAAATCAAAGTTTGGCTTCCAAAATTAATTTTAATCCATGAGAGTTAGAAACTGGGGAAACGAGAAATCCTCAAGTGAAAAGGGAAAGGTATATCTTGGTGAAGGTCATAAGGATAACTTACCACCGGGTAATAAGGAAACCTTTGAAGGAAAAATGTGAAGTTGCCCACTCCGGTGTTGTGACGGCAATAAAGCAGGCTGAATAGAATGATAGTGTTTACTGATTAGGAAAAGCAGTGGGAAGTCAGATGTAGGAAAAAATGTATAAGCTGGTGAAGTCTGTGGAAATGCTAACCGAAAACAAAATGGAGACAGGAAAGCTGCACAAAAAATGGACAAGCTGACCGGAGGTTGGTTAAGGAGCAAGTGCCAGATCTTCTCAACTAAAAAGCAGCGAAGGTAAAGATTACTCACATAGGCCAGTAACAGCAGGTAAAGCGGTTAAAATATTAAAAGATAAAGGTTCCTCTCAACCTTTCGTGTTGAAATATGAGAAGATGCGCACCTCGGAAGGTCTGTCTTCAGAAAAGGTGAGTGGAAGGAGTATTCAGGCTTAGACGTGAAGTTCTCAATTATGTACAGTGTGGTTTAAGTGTTTCGTCAAGTTTGGAGAAATCGTGGTTGTACTGCGTAAACTCTCAACCCCGGGAGTTTAATTTGTTTTTGTTAATAATGTAGCTGGCTCACAGATAGTAGAGCTGCCTACTGTGGTTAAAAAGGACATAGTGAATACTACAGGTGCTGGCGCTCACAGTAGAAAAGTGTGAAAATACAGCACACCAGGCAGCACCCGAAGATCGCGAGTATCAACATTTCAGACAAAAGCCTTTCATCAGAAATGTTGGGGGAGAATGTTGGGCTGAGGGATAAATAGGATGGTGGAAGTGGGACTAGATGGAAGGCAGCTGGGAAATCGATCTGTCGATGTAAGTGTGTGGTGATGTTGATAGCTCGGAGAGGTGGGTAGACCTATAGGTGGGAAGGAAAGTCTGTTGTTGAAAAGTCATTGGTAACTCATGCAAGTGAACTCGTGCAGTCCACGTAACCTGGGATTTTCCTGACTCTGTGGTAACAAGGTCAAAACGTCACCTGTTGAAACAGAAGAGATCAAAGAGTACAGAAAGAAAGTTTAAGTGGAATGAGAAGAAGCCCTGTTTGCTCAAGTGATTGGCACAATCCAAGAGCAGATAAATGACACAGCAGACATCTTTAGCTCATATGAACTGACTGAGTTATAGCAGAAACATGAAAATTTAAATCGCTTGTCTAAAAAGCCATGCACAGAAAAAGTAGCCGAATGAATCCTGAATGTTATAATTTTAAAAACGTTGCTCCCTCTCTCTTTGCTTCCAACAGTTATCCTCTCTCTCCCTCTCCCCCTTCTCTCCTTCTCTCATCAGCCTCGCTGAAGTAGCTGCAGTTCAGTTTGACGTAGAGAAATCTAGGTAGTTTACAGTGCTGATTTTTCACGTTCCCGACCGTAGAACAGATGTCAAAGATAGGTGTCTCTGGTTTTACTCCTCAGACTTCGACAGCGCACGCCATGAGTCCATTTGGCTCAGTTGAGCCATTGTTAGTTCCACTTGAGACAGCTGCCCATACATTACCACCTTTTTCATCCATGCTCTCAGTCCCTGCAGTCTACTGAAACATTACAAGTATTTTGGACACTGCGTTTATGAACTGCCCCACCCTCCTGCTCAGTGTCAGGTAGCAGTCTGTTCTGAAGTACAAAGTTAAAAATCACACAACATCAGGTTATAGTCCAACAGGTTTCATTGGAAGCACACTAGCTTTCGGAGCGACGCTCCTTCATCAGGTGATCGTGGAGGGCTCGATCGTAACGCAGAATTTATAGCAAAAATTTACAGTGTGATGTAACTGAAATTATACATTGAAAAATTGATTGTCTGTGAAGCCTTTCATCTGTTAGAATAAAGTGAGAGTTTCATTTCTTTCATGTGTAAATCACAAAACTTTTTTTTTAATGTTGCATTATCGGGTTAGCTGTTAAGAAATGGTGATAGCTGGACAATATGTTGAAGGTGTTGGCCCCCTGTGTTCTCTGGGGAGAAAGTGAGGACTGCAGATGTTGGATATCAGAGCTGAAAATGTGTTGCTGGAAAAGCGCAGCAGGTGAGGCAGCATCCAAGGAACCGGAGAATCGACGTTTCGGGTATAAGCCCTCCTGAAGAAGGGCGTATGCCCGAAACGTCGATTCTCCTGTTCCTTGGATGCTGCCTGACCTGCTGCGCTTTTCCAGCAACACATTTTCACCCCTGTATTCTTTGTCTATGCCCTGATGTTTAGATTAAATCTAATCTAAACAGTGAGATAACAGAGTTTTACATAAATTCATGCAGTTTTTGAGCTCAGAGTTCTACATAAATGCATGCAGTTTTTGAGCAAAGTACAATGTAACTCTGCAAGTACATATTCACCCCACCAAATATATCTGTGCATGTGGGTCTTTGTCTGTGTGTGTGTGTGTCTGGGGTGGAGGTTGTGAGTGTGAGAATGTGTGTGTGTGTGTGTGTAGTGAGTGCAGAGTGTCTTAAGTTTGTGAGGGGGTGCATGTGTGAGTGTGGGAGTGTGTGTGCCTATAAGGGTGTGTGTGGGTGTCTGTGTGCGCGTTTGTGTGTACCTGTGTCCGTGTGTATGTGAGAGAGAGAGTGTGTGTAGGAATATCTGTGTGTGTGTCTGTGTAGTGCAATGGTGATCACCTGTAATGTGACATGAACCCAAGGTCCCGGTTGAGGGACCTTGGTATCAGTTCAGATTCATGCTATTTGGTATGAAACCATGCGCTAGCCATATTTCAGAGATTCATCAATACGATCACTGCCAGATTACTCAACTGTGTCACATATATTGATTTTTTTTATTAGACATGGTTGGAACATTTGCAACATTTATTAGAATTGTTCACTCGACGTCTGGAGGCAGACTTGGTAACAAAATTGGCTAAAAGTGAATTTGCCAAAGCCCAAGTCACCTTCTGGAGTCACGTTATTGGTCATGGGCAAAGGGTTCAATGCGATGCAAAAACAAAGGTAATTGGAGTGTTTCTCGTGTTATCAACAAAAGGAGCATTAAGGTGTTTCCTGGGATCGATTGGTTTTTATCCCAAAACAGGAGCAAAATTAAGCAGTGTGGCTGCACTTTTCACTGAATTGCTAAAGATAGTTAAGTAGTCTCTCTGGACAGTAAATTGTCGAAAGACATTTGACAGCCTGGACGCTGTTTTAGCCACTGCCCCAATATTAGCCTCACATAATTACGCAGACATTCAAGGTGACAATCGACACAAGTGATAGCTGTGTCAGTGCTGTGGTCTTGCAGGAAGACGACGAGAAGATACAAGGACCTATTGGACATTTCTCCAGGAAACTGAACATGCATCAGTAAAAATATTTGACAGTTGAGAAGAAGACTTCACGCTTGGTGTTGGCGTTACAACATTTCAATGTTAATGTTACGAGTAATGTATCAGATACAATCATAACCACTGATTATAACCATTGAATGTTGTGGAGAAACGTGAGACCAAAAGTGCCAGAAAGTTGAGATGGAGTTTGTTGTTACAGCCATTCCATTTGAAAATTGTGTTGATGGTACAATGACAAAACACAAATGCCAACACATTTTCGAGGCTTGAATGAGAAACAGATTAAAACAGAATGTAGTCGCGCATGCTTTCATGTTTTTTTCGTCTATGTCATGTATCTGTCGTGAGTAATAACGGTTTAAGATTAAGGAGTTTTGAAATGAACGCATTTTTAGATATTAATGGCTTTTTTTCGGGGGAGGTTCGACGATGTTGCTCATGAAACAAGTTTATGTTGACCTTGGATTATTTTCTCCGGAATAGTCGTGAAAGAAACAGACTACGAAAAGTCAAAGTTGAAGGATTTTAGAGCCCGTTTGAGTACAGTCAACATATGCTGCCGCAGGTAAAAGGCTTTTTAATTAATTTTTAAGAACATATCTGCACAATAAAAGAGGGGTGTTAATTTCTCTCAGCTCTGTTTTTCTTTCTCGTCTGACTATTCACTGAAAGCAATCCGGCAGTTTTGAAGCTGTTGGACACGAAGAAGCAAGTCCATGCTCGTACTCTGTGTCTGTCTTGTCATCTGCAAGACCCCATGTTTGATTTTATCTTTGGTGACGAGGTGTATTTGGAACAGCATCATTAACTTGGGATGATCTGATTGATGTTGGGATAGGTCAAGTTATTTTGTATTCTGTTCTCATCTATTTGAAAATAATTTCTGTTTTATTTACAAGTAAATGGGTTGACCATTAGAATCACTTCTGGAATATCTGTGTTACACCTGATTAACACAAGTCGCAATGTTAGAGTCCATGCCACTGTCTTGAAATGTTTTGAGGTTTCGAGACTGATCTATAACTTTATCATGGAATAAAATAAGGTTATCAGGAACACAGCAATAGGAGTATGACATTCAGCTCTCAAGACTGATTCACCGTTCAATAATGCTATGGATGATCTGTGGCTAAATTGCAACTTGCTTTTCATCTGCATCATGTAATACCTTTGTTTAAATGAAATATCATAGATAAAATTAACATCTGATCAAGCCTTGACTGAGGTTTGTGGCAGAGAGTTCCATTTCATTTTCACCAGCCTTTATGTGTGGAACTGCTTCTTAATATCTCTCATGAAAGGTCTGGCCCGAAATCTCAAACTTTGCTCCCGAGTTCTAATATCTCCAAAACGTCTTTTTGTCTTAATAGCTTGAAGACTTCCATGCGATCCTCCCTAAATTCTCGAGAAAACATGCTATATTTGCATACTTTCCCCTCATTTCTGCACCACGATACACAGATCTCATTCTTGTAACATTAATTGCATTCTGTTCCAAAGCTAAAATATTATTTGCGAGGTGCGGAGCTCAGATGCCCTGAGAGCATAGAATCCCTACAGCGTGAAAAATGAAAATCAGCCCATTGAATCCACTCAGACCCCTCCAATAGCATCCCTACCAGACACACCCCACTTTCCCTACCCTTGTAACTTTGCTTTTCCCGTGGATAATTGATCTGGACTGCAGTTCTCTGGACGCTACTAGCAAGTTAGAATGACAATCCATGTGACCTGCAGATCTGTGGACTATAGGAGGAAATGTGGAACATGTGAAAAATCGACTCAGACAGTCGCGCAAGAGTGGAATGGAACGTGGGTCCCTCGCGTTTTGAGACAGCAGTAAGAACCAACAAGCGAGCATGCCACCCAGCACTTCAACTTTTCGCTGCGGCAGAGATCGAGGCAAGGAATGCACTGTTATAACATATTCACGTGCACCCAAAAGTTCAGACAATCACTTGAGAAGTGCCCACATTTCCGGAAAGCTCGATCAAGAACCAATGCAGTTCAGAGAACGTAGCATAGAAGGCGATCTGAAACATTCACGCACATTAAGACGGCGTAGCACTGCTGCCAAAGAGCAGCACTTTCTGCACTTTCTAACTACATGGTTTCCATCAATGCGTTGGGAAATGTGTGATGTGCATTGACACCACTCACTAGTAAAGCATTACGCAGGGAATGCTTTGTGGCTTTGGTGGCGAGATATATCACAATGTATTCATCAGCAACATTGGCGATTGAAAGCGTACGGAATGCGAAATTGTTCTTCATTTTCAAACCAAAACAAAGTTCTTGCAAAACACACAAAAAATCGCTGAAGAAACTCAGCATGTCTGGCAATATCTGAAGAGAAGAAAGGCAGAGCTAATGGATGTTGCGAGACAATAGCAGTGATTGTGGAAATTGTTTAATCTTGGCAGCAATTGGCGAAGTAAACACATCCAGCAGTGTCCTTCTTCCAAACAGTCAGTGCCCAAAGATAACACAGTACACTGAGACAGGATTTGCCAGTGAGAAATTGACCAGCTTAATATATCATGTGGCATTGTAGTTTTAGTTGATGATTGCGGAGGATTCCATGGAGATATATAGAGATAACGTGAATGGACAGCACTGCGAGAAAAGAATTTGAAAATAAGCAAATATAAGGTTACCCACTTTCGATGGATAAAGGGCAAGCGTGTGTTTTCTTAAATGTGCTGTGAAGTTAAATGCAGTGAATTAACAAGGAAACTTCGGTGTTTACTTGTATAGACCTTTACAACGACAGGAACAGATGCAGGAAACAATCAGAAGAGCTAATAAACTGCTGAAATTCATATTTTGACGAGAATAATACAAATACGCCACTGTTATGCTACTGACATATAAAACCCTGGATAGATTCCACTTCAGGTAACGTGAGTAGATCTATTCACCTCACCTTAGTAAGTATATATTGGGCGTTGCGTGGCTGACTGGGTTTGGGTGGGAGGCAAAAGTAGGTTTATCGGAATGGTACCTGGACTTCAGGGGTCAAGTTAGGAGAAGTTATACCCATCTGGCTGGTTTCATCTAGAAGTCTGGTTCTGTGATCATCTGGTGGAAGCCATCCATATATTAACAGGAATCGACAAGATAGAGAAAGATAAACAAATTCAACTGGTTTGGCATTCTGGAAATCGCGCCACGGTCTGAGAATTAGGACCAGACCGTTCAAGATCGGGAGCAGGTTGTTGGGATGCAGAATTATCTTCCACTAACGGCAGTGGACGCTGGATCAGATGTTAATATTTAAAATGAGATAGATAGCCCTTTTATTTAAAAGATATAGGCTAAATACAGATAGATAGAGTTAAGCCACAGGCCGTTCGCAATTTTATTGAATGGTGGAGAAAAAATCGTTAGACTGAATGGCTTGTTGCTGTTCCGATGTTCCAAAGTGCCTGAAGGGGTGGGGGAGGAACGTACAATGCTTGACTCCTGATGCCCCCTAATCTGAAATAAAGAATAAATAATTGGACAGAGAGAATTGCCAGGCATGCCTACGATCGCGAGAACGGGATAGAAAATACGTTGGAATATCTGAAGAGACAAATTTATCCGAGATGGTAATGGTATTCTGTCATGATATTTATACTCCGAAGAAAGGCCTTTCCCCATTGTTGTTGCCTTCCAATGCCAACTTTTCAAATTCGGACTGATTATCTCTAGTATCAGTTCTCACTGCAGCTGATAATTCATTTCTGTGTCAGTGGTGGTTAACTCTCTGGAAACGTATCAACAGGATGACAATTTTAAAAGAGGGAGGTAAATCTACAGGGACGCCATTAGACGCCACGGACAATGGCATGAGGAGCAGACAAACACACTAATTAAGGTGAGGTAAGGGCCATTTGTGACAGTCAACAAGAAGAATTGAATCACTTACAACGCATCACTTTTGCACGATAATAGGTTTGAACGTTCATCAATGTGAACGAGAGGCACAGGCTTTCCTGTGTCAAGGTTGGACCTGTCAAAATCGATCAATTATTTCCAGTCAAGGTGGAGAACTGAAGATCCGCACCTCACAAACTGCATTACCCGTTTACACAACAGAGCAGAGATGTAGGAGTGAGGGCGGGGATTGGGGGTATTATTGGAACGGGGTTGCTCGCCTATTGAGCAGAGTGTACAAAATTGTTCTGTTCTCAACGTTATCAATAAAATTGCTATTTGATATTACTCCCACTTATTGCCAATCATCCCTGTTACATTCTCTGGAATGCACTGGGCCGAGGTGGCAATATAAAGGGACTCTAATGTTAATAGGGATGTTCAAGAATATATAAGTCAGGGAAACATAGAGAACATTCAGTCTCTTGAGTCTGCGTCACCATTTGTTACGATCTTGGCTGGTCTCATCTCGGTGCCAAGTCCAATTTGCTGCTCGGGTCAATGACCCTGCAATCTATTCAAATTGCAAATGTGTCTCTTTGCTTCTCAAATGTATTCATTGCCATGACATCTACTGCAATTTGGGGAAGTGAATTCCAGAGAGTTTTTCTTCTGTGACTAATATAATTCCTCCTCACTTTTTGTGTTAAAACTGCTACATATTGCGATAAAATGATTTGGACAGCCACCACTTGACGAAACCTCCTGTCTCTCCCGTCTTCGTCATTGCCCATTCATGATAATATACCCCTCGATTAGGTCTTCTCTCATACTCCTGACACCCCAAGACAGCAGTCCAAAGCTGGTCAATCTCTCTTCATAAGGTAGACCACTCATCTCTCTCATTATGCATCACACTGATAAAGAGGACAGAATGGAAACAATGCAATTATCATGAAGATTTTACTTTTCGGTACTGGAGAGGTTGACAAAGCTCAGAACTGGGCGGCATTTTCATCTTGTGTTTCGCACTAATGCAACATACTACCAAAGGATGATGGGTGATGTGAGGACACTCTTCTTGGCTGATTTTCTAAAAATCAATTTGAGGATAGTTCATCAGAAGTCAAAGTATCATGTTCAAATGTTTGCAAAGGTCGAAAACTGATATTAATATGTTTCTAGTTGTAGAGTGTTAGAAGGTTTACAGCAACAAAGACACCAATATTCCTAAGCTCAGAGTTGGCCAAAATCTAACCAAGCCGCAGGACAGATGTAAAGCGCAGTCTCCTTTTTCTCAGAGGTTGCGATAGATTGTTCAATGATCAACGCAGCTACTTGGAAGAAAATGCCTCGGTCGCACTTTAGCATTGTCAGCAGTAGGCAGAACAAGTAGCAGAAACCTAATTGAGCAATGCAACAGTATCCACATTGTTTACGGAGCAGTTCAGAGTCTAAATGTCAGGATTCGGGTAAGGCTTGTCTGGACCTGAACTCAAAGTGCGTCCATCTTTTATTAATGTCAAACACACACATAACATTAGACACGCACACGCACACAGTGACATATGGACATAATTGCAATCATTAATTATCGTCGTAATAGTAGTAAACGCAATACCTGATTGGGGAAATACTATGACCTTTGAATGTGTTTACTATGGATTTGATTCGATTTGATTTGATTCGAATTGATTTGTTTTATTGTCATGTGTACATAAGCACAGTGAATAAATTTGTTTACGAGCAGGCCAGGAAGACACGAGCAAGCAAGGAGGCACAGATCTGAAGTTTAAAAAAAATCTTGGACAGAGTAAGGCATGCAAGTTACACCGCACAGGACGTACACTGGGCAAGGATAACACTATCACCACTATTTGAAAGTAAATGTCAGCGACTCAACTGAACACTTAAACAGAACTGAAAGAAAGCAAGTTGTCAATCCGCTCCAGTCATGATTTACTGGTATATTTGTGAAACAGAGCAAAGGCTACTGCAAGGGATGAATGGGCACCAGACAACAAGCAACAGACAGGAGTGTTCAGTCCCAGTTGCGGAATACTTCAGCGGTATGGGACATTCGACCTCGGACTTCTGGTGACCAAGCTTTAAGGTCGACTTCGGGGCAGGCAGCAGCGAAAGGTGGCCGAGCAGAGGCTAATAACTAAGTTCCAATCGCATAGGGAGGTCCTCAAGCGAGACCTTGGTTTCATGTCACACGACAGGTGACCACCAATTGCAAGATACCCACGCACAGACAATCTTACACACAAGCACACTCACATACACACACACACACACACACACACACACACACACACACACAGAGCGAGAGAGACACTCATACGCACACACAAGTGCGCTCACAATCACACAGGCATTCCTATAAACACACATGCACAAAGGCACACGTATACACAGACATGCACACGTACACTCACCCACGCACATCTACAAATACACACATTCCCACACTCACGCATGCATCGTCTCACGGCCTTAAACCACTTTACACTCACACACGCACACATGCACTCTCTCACACTCACAACCCCATCGCAGACTGGCAGACAGACAGAAACATACACACACACACACAAAGAAACCACATGTACATATACGTTTGTGGGATGAAGTTTTACTTGCAGAGTTACATTGTAGTTTGCTCAAAACTGCATGAATCCATGCCAGACTCTGTTAACTCAATTTTTAGATTAGAATCAGTCTTAACATTATGGCACAGACAGGGAACGCAAAGGGCTAACAACTTCAACACTTTAACATCTTATCTGGCTGACACCAATTTTTACAGTTAACCTGAGAAAGTAACTTTTTTTTAAAAAACAGTTTTTTATTTACATATGAAAGCATTAAAACTATCATGGTCATTGTAACAGATGAGAGACTCAACAAACAATCACGGTATTTTTCAATGTATGATTTCAAATGCATCACACTATAATATTTTGCTATAAATTCCGTGTCTTACAATTGCTTAGTCCACAACCACCTGAAGAAAGAACGGAGCTCCAAAAGCTCCTGCTTCCAATTAAAACTGTTGGACAATAGCCTGGTGTTGTATGATAATTAAAATGGCAGTCCACGCAGGGATTGTAAGCATTGCAAGATTATTGCCATAGCCCTGATTGGAAATCCTTGAAAATGTCGGAATACCTTTCCTAAAACTCTGGGAGTACTGTCTATAAAGGACTACGATGGGTCAAGAGGCTAGTTCACCAGTATATGGACGAGGAGACGTTATTCATTTGTTTTTCCTTGCACACTTGGAATTAACGTGCATCTGACTGGGCCCAAAATGTATATCTTGTTCATAATTAGCCCAAGACAAAATTGTTGCAAACTGACGACATGAGCAACTGCAGGTCAAATGCTATTCTGAACCTACAATGCACGATATCCAGTGCCTTCTCAGGATTTTGAACCAGACACAGCTGAATGACGGGCGATATTTTCCCCAGGCAGGTTGGGGAGGGTAACCTGCAAAGAGTGGTGTCTTTATGCATGTCCTGCCGGTGTCCTTCAGAATGGACACGACCTTGTTTCAGGAACGTGTTGTCAGAGGATGTCTGATGATCCTCTCAATGCAAGGAATTTGTGTTTCTTGCCCGATATCAAATCAAGCAGCCTGATTTGTCGTTTATAGCGCCAAGTCTCTGAGTGTTGTTGGAACTCCGAAAATCCAGGCAAGTGGGGACTATTCCACCACACTTCTAAATTTTGCCTTGTCGAGTTTTGGCTTGTTTGGGACGGCAGGAGACGTGTGCGTAGTGTTGCATTTCCAACTTCTGAACTGCCCTTGTATTTGTTTGGCGAGTCCAATTGAGGTTCTGTTCAATGGCAATAGCAGGATGATCGTGTTGGGGGATTCAATCGTAGTAATAACATAAAGTGTCAAGGGATGTTAGAATCACAGGATTATTGAATTCCAATAGTGTGGAAACTGCCCATTCGGCCCAGAAATTGCACACAAACTGTCCAAAGAGCATCGCATCCAGACACATTCCCAACTTATTACTCTACATTTACTATTGAATACTGCATATTACCACTACATCCGTGCAATCCATAAGCAATTTAACATTGGCAATTCACCTAGCCTCCAAATCTTTGGATGGTGGAAAGAAACCGGAGCAAATCCGCACTGAAAAGCAGAGAATATGCAAACTCCACACAGATAGTCATTCGAGGCTGGAATCGTACTTGGGTCTTTCGCGCCATGAGGCAGCCATGATATCTAGTGAGCCACCATGCTGCCCCGTCGAAGGTGATAATTTCCTGACATTTGTGCAGCATGAATGCAACTGGTCAATTGCCAATTAAAGCCTGGACATTTCCCAGGATTCGCTAATACAGTATGTCATGATTCATGAATAGTGGTGTAGATTGTGCACTTATCAGTTCACAAATCCTCACTAGCAGCACTATGAACAGTAGGATATGACAGGAACAGACTATTTAGACAACCAGGTCTGCCCAATTATGATTTTTTGCTGGAACAGCACAGCAGGTCAGGCAGCATCTAGGGAACAGAAGATTCGACGTTTCGGGCACATGCCCTTCTTCAGGAATGAGCATAGAGTGTTCAGCAGGAGAAGATAAAAGGTAGGGAGGAGGGACTTGGAGGAGGGGCGTTGGAAATGTGATAGGTGGAAAGAGGTCAAGGTGAGGGTGATAGGTCGGAGTAGGGTTGAGGCGGAGAGGTCAAGAAGAAGACTGCAGGTCAGGAAGGCGGTGCCGGGCTGGAGGGATTCGGCTGAGACAAGGTGGGGGGAGGGGGGATGAAGAAACTGGTGAAGTCCAAGTTCATCCCCTGTGGTTGGAGGGTTCCCAGTCGGAAGATAAGACGCTCCTCCTCCGACCGTCGCGTTGTTGTGGTTTGGCGGTGGATGAGTCCAATGACCTGCATATCCTCGGTGGAGTGGGAGGGGGAGTTGAAATGCTGTGCTACAGGGTGATTGGGTTGGTTCGTCCGGGTGGCCCAGAGGTGCTCTCTGAATCGCTCCACAAGTAGGCGGCCTGTCTCCCCAATATAGAGGAGGCCACACCGGCTGCAGCGGATGCAGTAGATAATGTGGGTGGAGGTGCAGGTGAATCTGTGGCGGATATGGAAGTTTCCTTTGGGGCCTTGGAGAGAAGTGAGGGGGGAGGTGTGGGCGCAATTGTTGCACCTCCTGCGGTTGCAAGGGAAGGTGCCGGGAGTGGAGGTTGGGTTGGTGGGGGGTATGGATCTGACAAGGGAGTCGCGGAGGGAGTGGTCTCTACGGAAAGCTGATAGAGGAGGGGAGGGAAATATATCCTTGGTGGTGGGTTCCGTTTGGAGGTGGCGGAAGTGACGGCGGATGATGCGCTGTACATGGAGATTGGTGGGGTGGTAGGTGAGGACCAGTGGGGTTCTGTCCTGGTGGCGGTTGGAGGGGCGGGGCTCAAGGGCGGAGGAGCGGGAAGTGGAGGAGATGCGGTGGAGGGCATCGTCGATCACGTCGGGGGGGAAATTGCGGTCCTTGAAGAAGGAGGCCGTCTGTGTTGTGCGTATTTTGAACTGGTCCTCCTGGGAGCAGATGCGGCGGAGACGAAGGAATTGGGAGAATGGGATGGCGTTTTTACAGGGGGCGGGGTGGGAGGAGGTGTAGTCCAGGTAGCTGTGGGAGTCGGTCGGTTTGTAGTAGATGTCCGTGTTGATTCGGTCGTCTGAGATAGAAACAGAAAGGTCTAGGAAGGGGAGGGAGGAGTCCGAGACTGTCCAGGTGAATTTGAGGTCGGGGTGGAAGGTGTTAGTGTAGTGGATGAACTGTTCAACCTCCTCGTGGGAGCACGAGGTAGCGCCGATACAGTCATCAATGTAGCGGAGGAAAAGATGGGGGGTGGGGCCAGTGTAGTTGCGGAAGATGGATTGTTCCACATACCCTACGAAGAGGCAGGCATAGCTGGGGCCCATGCGGGTGCCCATGGCTACTCCTTTTGTTTGGAGAAAGTGGGAGGATTGGAAAGAAAAGTTGTTCAGGGTGAGGACCAGTTCAGTCAGTCGAAGGAGGGTGTCGGTGGAAGGGTACTGGGTGGTACGGCGGGAAAGGAAGAAGCGGAGTGCTTTGAGTCCTTCGTGATGGGGGATGGAGGTGTACAGGGACTGGATGTCCATGGTGAAGATGAGGCATCCGCTGCAGCCGGTGTGGCCTCCTCTATATTGGGGAGACAGGCCGCCTACTTGCGGAGCGATTCAGAGAGCACCTCTGGGCCACCCGGACAAACCAACCCAATCACCCTGTAGCACAGCATTTCAACTCCCCCTCCCACTCCACCGAGGATATGCAGGTCATTGGACTCATCCACCGCCAAACCACAACAACGCGACGGTCGGAGGAGGAGCGTCTTATCTTCCGACTGGGAACCCTCCAACCACAGGGGATGAACTTGGACTTCACCAGTTTCTTCATCCCCCTCCCCCCACCTTGTCTCAGCCGAATCCCTCCAGCCCGGCACCGCCTTCCTGACCTGCAGTCTTCTTCTTGACCTCTCCGCCTCCACCCTACTCCGACCTATCACCCTCACCTTGACCTCTTTCTACCTATCACATTTCCAACGCCCCTCCTCCAAGTCCCTCCTCCCTACCTTTTATCTTCTCCTGCTGAACACTCTCTGCTCATTCCTGAAGAAGGGCATGTGCCCGAAACGTCGAATCGTCTGTTCCCTCGGTGCTGCCTGACCTGCTGTGCTGTTCCAGCAATAAAGTTTCAACTTTGATCTCCAGCGTCTGCAGACCTCACTTTCTCCTGCCCAATTATGATGCCATTCTAAACTATCCACATGTACTTGTGCATGTTCTGTGTCCCTGTGCTCGCTGTTTGTTCATAATTCTATCCAATTGTTTCTTTAACATTGTTATCGGACCTTCTTCAACAATCTCCCCTGGCAGCGCGTTCCCGGTATTTCTATGTAGAAAACGTGCCACAAATGCATTTTATAAAATTGGCTATTCTCATTTTAATTGCATGCCGAATAAAATTTGAATTTTCCACACTGGGAACCAATCTTCGACTTTCAACCTTATATTTTTCCTCTCATAATTGTATCGACACTTATCAGGTTACTCATCATCATCCAATGCTGATGATAGAGGAAAGGTAATCGATGAAAAAGCTAAATGTATTTGGGCTTGGATAGTTCCCCGTGGAAGTGCTGCCTAGATCTCTTGGAGCTGAGGTGAATAGCTTCAAATGAATACACAATGATATGACTCCAACCTACGATTGCTGTCCCATCATACTCTCTAGATTCGCATCAAATCTACTTCGACGAGCATTCATTGATGCACTCGGTCAAATGGAACCTTGATCTCAAGGGCAGTCACTTTGATCTCACCACTGGATCTCAGCACTTTTATGCAGCTTTGAATGGATTCATAGAACATGGATGTTCTTTGCAGGGCAGACTTTGTAGCCTGTCCCTAATTCCTTTTGAGAAGATGGCTGTGAGCCACGTTTTTGAACGTGTAATTGAGGCGGCACGGTGGCACTGTGATTAGCACTGCTGGCTCATAGCGCTACGGACCCGGGTTCCATTCCCGCCTGGGGCAACTGTCTGTGTGGATTTTGTATATTCTCCCGTGTCTGCGTGGGTTTCTTCCTACAGTCCAAAGATGTGCAGGTTAAGTGAATGGGCCATCCTTAATTGCCTATAGTGTTAGGTGAAGGGATAAATGTAGGGGAATGTGTCTGGATGGGTTGCTCTTCGGAGGGTCGGTGTAGACATTGTTGAGCCGAAGGGCCTGTTTCCACGCTGTAAGCAATCTATTCTAATTCCATCAGCGCGTGTCTATGTCAATAACTGTATGCTTATGTTCAAGCACCCCTCATCCTTCACAATTTGTGGCGGAATGTCTGACAGGATGGCGACTTGTGGCAAGTTCGATCTGTCGGTGGAGAATACTTAATATTCTGAAAATGGTTCAAACTCAGAAGAATATAACCATTTGGGAAAATTGACATGGCGGGGATCGAGAGGCGATTGGGAGAAGAAGGGAGAGAAAGTGAGAGAGAGAAAGAGAAAATTAAATGTCGCAGGATAGAAGAGTGAGGATGAATGATAGCATGACTTTGAAAAAAATAAATTGAGAGAAAAATAGAGGAAGTGATTTCACCCTTGATCTGAATGAACGTTTCTGGGTCACCAAAACCGTGTGAAGAAAGCTTCTTTTTTATCCCTTGATACTCCGTAAGGGAATTGCCTCCGAAAATCTGGTCGTTCCAGACTGATGGTTAACAAGTGCTGGCTCCCATATTACTTATCGGGATGGGACCTCCACAATTAATTATTAACTGCGTGAAATTTTCTTCCAATGCGGGAATTGACGACAATGATGTTGGTTTTATTACCCCCAGTATCTTACCGACCATTTGGCATGCATGACGCCGATGTCAAAAGTTAACCACATCCTTGTACATTCCAGGCCAACAAAAATGTTTTGTACCTTACCCTGAGTTTATAGTGCTCCTTGATCACCTCCTACAGGTAGTTAATGCGCTACCCATAATACCTCCTGTTTGAATGCTACCAGCAGCTAGTGCACTTCGGCCCCTCTGTACTTTGTACTAACCTGCCGTAGTCTCCATTTCCACCTTAGGGTTTTATCTTTCAGATAATAATCCTCCGGAATATTCTCTCCCCCACTTTCAGAGTATGCATCAACATGCATATTTTTTGTCGCCTTGGCTTGTTGCTGCCAGTCGCTTAGCCTTTCAAAACAAAATACTACTGTCTAAACTTCTGCCTATTCTGGTATGTTCTGTACCATTACGTAAAACAGTGTGTCCGCAAAATGAACTTCAAATCCTTCAACTTTCTGTTTAATTTTAACTTCGTACTGTGACTTATGGTATTGGGATCTGCTTACCACGCAGTCTGGAAAAATACAAGGATATTTCTGTCTTAACTCCTCAGTTTCTTGCTCTGCTTTAGGTTTCTCCACAACAAGGGGGTTCCTCGCACTTTGTATCCAGCCAAGTCATTCCCAAGAACAAAATTAATTCCTGGAACTAACACTCAGCCAATCACTCTCAGTGTAACTTCCCCAGTCCTGAGTTGCCACTCCAACCTGATCTTATTGAGGGGAATGCGAAATTTTTGTCAATCTTTCCGACAAAATACCACAATCTCAGGTAACAGATCAGAAAGAGTGCATAGTTGTTCATGCCTTAAAATCAGTGACATGTAAGATCCTTCATCTCTCAAAAATATAACTTATTGTCTTTCTGCCCCGTTCTTTCTGAGTAAACGTTACCAACAGCAACAAATTATTTGTCGAGATCAAATACTAACTCCATACTGAGGCTGTGCACTCTCCTGCATCTCCTCGGCTGTACTTGGGGTATCGTTTCCCAACTTCAGTCATGCCACTACCTTAGTTTCTTTTTCCACATCTTTTCCCACAAAGCCTTTCTTTAACCACCATAAATGTGACTTTACTGGGCTACACTTTACCACAGAGGAAACACAATTTCCCAGTTCCCTTCTGACACCACCAGCACTGTGATTTTCTGTATCCCATTCCATTGCAGCAAAAGCACCTGAGGCCCTTCATCTCCGATCCACCTTCTTATGCTCCTTAACCCGTTGGTAAAATCTGATAAGTTTTCTCTACACTTGACTTAGTTGTGCAGGATCTCTCCTGCTCCCAACCTCCATCCGTCACAGGACAGAATTCCGGCTAGAGCCTTGTCTTATGCCCCAACACGTATTCATCTCCTTGTTCTGCTGCCGTTTTTATTTCCTGAACTCTCTGTTTTTGAAGTGGATTGTTACCATCTCTGGATGTGAGGTTTTACACTCTTCCAGCCTGAAAGGTGCTATGTATTTTCAAAGCACGCACCCTTTTGTCAAAATATCTATGTTTAATTATTTCGACGTCATCGTAAGTTTGTCCTGGTTCTTTCTTTCGAGAGTCATAGAGATGTACAGCATGGAGACAGATCCTTTGGTCCAATCCGTCCATGCCGACCAGATATCCCAACCCAATCTAGTCCCAATTGGCAGCACCTGAACCGCTGTGTAAATGCTTCTGGTACCAAATCATAAACACTTACAATAGCCTGTTTAAACTCTTTAGAATTACTTTCCCCCTCATCTGACAGCGCGGCAAATATCTCATGATTTCTGCCTCCCCACTTTAATCTGAAGTAGCACTACTCATATATACACTGCCTTCTCCATCTGCATAGCCAATTTTTCAAACTAAATGAAGAAGACTTCGAAATCTTTCTCATCAAAATGTGGCAGAGTTTTGACATATTTGCATAAATCACCAACTTCTCTTTTCTTATTATACTTCGCTGACTAAATTGCAACTTCTCAATTTCAAATTCCTTCTCTTTTTGTCTCTCCCTTTCTTCTCTAACTCTTTTCTCAGCTAAGAACTTTCTAACTCTCTTTCTCTTCTCTCTTTCTATCTCTTTCTTTATCTTTTTCTTACCCTCCCTTCTCTCTTTCGCTCTCTTTTTCTCTCTCTTTCTTCCTTTCCCTGTTTGTTTATTCTTCTAACTCCACTTTCATCAATTGTAATTTAAGTTTTTTCTATCTGTACTGCTGTTTCACTTACACACATAAGTGTTTGACTAAATTCCGCCTTACTTTTGTCCTTTGTTAAAACCAAAACTAATTGTTTGGCTAATTCTGAATGTGTGGCCTTTTTCTTTCCTTATAAACTTTCGTGGAAAATCTGAAAATCACCCTCAAATCCCAAAACACCCTTTAGCAGTATTAAGAGCCACTTGTCTTCCTGTTAAATTAATTAACTTCAAGTCACCGACATTAATCCATTTGTCTCTCGTCTACTTTATTTTAAAATCTAGAACACTACCTTGCAAGTATTTAAATCCGCTGGGATTTTTCGAACCCAAATCTATTCAAATCAGTCGAAGCAAGTTCAAGTACCGACGACGATACCCCAAACTGTTACAATATTCGGTACACAGCCGCCCCCACCCCGCGCTCCGCTAATTTAAACCTATAAGACAGAAAAGATTTGCACCCTGCGGTAACCTTTAACCATTTTGGGAGACCTAGATATATCCCAAAAGTCACTATTTAAAGCAAACATTACCAACTTTATTTCGTAAAATATAACTATAATAAGTATCAGGTATTTACACCTGCTTTCTCTAACCTATCTTTTCCCTTCTTCTTCGACATTACTAGTCCGCTAAAACCCCATGATTAAGATTCTCCGAAAATCCAAATGTCAAAGCCAGCACTCTGTCGAATCTTCTCTTCGCATCTTTCTATGTATTGTTTTCTTCTTTTAGGTATTATGTTTCTCAGGTGACTGATTGATAAAAGTATCTCCAGAGAGCTAATTTTCCGCGCTGTCTGCATGTGCTGCTGGCTTGGCTGTTCTCGCTCAACAGTTCAATTTGTTCTGGTCTTATACGTCAAAGCATCGGATTGTGTTATTGGCTTCTACTATTGTCAATATATTAAATTTAACCTTGTTTGCAGACTGTTGTTTTTGGCGTATAATTTAAACGGTTTTGTCCAATTCGAATGTGTTTTTGTTTTATCTCCAGAAAACCCGCTAAACGAGCTGCTAGACCAATAGGTTACATTGCATCTCGTTCAGAACACTTGATGCTGTCAGGAAGTTCTGCGAGCTTTTAACTTTGTTCAAGGTTGTGTATACCCCCGTCTTCATAACAAGTTGCAATTGTTAGAGGAGGGAACGAAATGCCAAGAAACGTCGAGGAGCTGCGGGGCAGTGGACAGCCGAACGTGGGTCAGCGTTTGCATTTAGTGTCTGATGCCTGTAAATAATTCGAAACAATGCGCAATGCTTACTCAGAGCGAGCAGGAGGAGATGGGAAATAAGTTACAATTTTGAGAGATACAGGATCTAACCAGTGTCGAAATAGTCAGAGATTAACGCATTTGCACTTTTTCTGATGTTAACTGAGAGAGTGGCGATTTGTGGCTCAGGTGGACAGATTTATAGCGGTCCACTTTGTTTCATCATGTTGTTGCGCTAATTCAAAACTGGGGCATGCTGAGTGCCAATAATTGACAAAGTACCTGTTCCGGGTGTACAGTCTATTCTTGGGAATGACTTCGCACGATCTGAAATGAGGATGACACCTCTTGTTGTGGAGAAATCAAGGAAAGTCCAGGAAACTGAGGAATTTAAAAAAAAATCTTGGAATGTTTCAAAACAATTCCATAACAAGATCCCAACATCATAAGTCACAGCACGAAGGTAAAACTAAAGATAAAGAGCAAGGAGTTTAGGTTCAGTCAGCGGACGTTATATTTAATGCAATAATGAAAGACTAAAACAGGTAGTGGTTCAGGCAACATCGAAGGCGCTGCAATGTTCTATGTCTTATTTTTCTAGTCCTGAAATGCTGATGGACTTTCAACAGAAAGAGGAGACAATAAGCGATATATATTTTGATGCACGCTCAGGAAATGATTCAGAATATATTCCTGCGGATTGTGATCTTCAAGATAGAATACTAGATCGAAAATGGTGGACATGGCATGTTAGTGCAGATGAGAAATGCGTGCAAATGTACTGGATTTTAAAATATATATATAAATTTAAGGTGAAGGGTGGAAGGTATAGGTGGGATGTCAGGGGTAGGTTCTATACCCAGAGAGTGGTGGGGACATGGAATGCGCTGCCTGTGGGAGTGGCAGAGTCAGAATCATTGGTGACCTTTAAGCGGCAATTGGATAGGTACATGGATGGGTGCTTAAGCGAGGACAAATGCTCGGCACAAACATCGTGGGCCGAAGGGCCTGTTCTGTGCTGTATTGTTCTGTGTTCTATATGTTCTATGTTCTAGATTTTGGTGCTGGTAGCATGCAAGCCATAAGTGTTATGGTCAGCACATGAATTACTAGTAGAACGTCACTAATTTGAAAGGAAGAATAGGGCAAGAGTACAAAAGCATCTCGATTGGCCAGGAATCCACAGGGATGATGTCAGCCTTGCCGTACATGCCATACATACCAGATGGTAGGGAAGCTATAGGCAGTAATAAAGGCAGAACTTTGTTGCCAATTCCCGCACTCGAAGAACATTTCATGTGGATTACGATTGATTAATTCAATCACCAGCTGAAAACTAAAAGTCGGTACCTGTATTTATTGACCAGAATGGATGTGTCGACCAGATTTCCGGAGGCAATTCCATTATGGAGTATTAAGAGAAGAAGGATAGGAAAGGACCGAGTAGTATTCGCCACGTGGTATTGGTTACCAATAGAGATTCAATCAGGCTAATTGTTTAATTTTACTGCTCGGCTGTCTGAAAAAAAATCAGGCGCAGCTTAAGTAAGCAGCACTTTCAATCAAGTGCGTATCATCCTGAATCCCAGGGAGCTTTGGAAAGGTAGCATCAAACCTTGAAGGCCATTTTAAAAGCATGCTGTCAGGATGACCCGAATGACGGGAAAACGGTATTCCAATCGTGTTGTTTGCCATTAATTACGCCCCAAACCAGAATACCCAGATCACTACATTTGATGAATATTCAGATATGAAGTAGGAGGCCCTTTAAAATTAATAAAAGAGAAATTGACGAGACCAGTGTCGAAGACCTCACACTTGGATTATATCTCGGAGCTGAGAGAGTGATTAAATCATGAAGTTAAGTTAACTAAACAGCCCCTGAAGAGAGCACAGCACAGAATGAAGCAGGTGGCAAATAGAAAGTTTCAAATTCAGACGTTTACCCAGGGGAATAACGTATTAGCATTGTTACGAGTGGTATGATATCCCTTCGAGGCTTGGTTTAGTGGCCCCTATCAAACTGAAATATTTTTGAGTCAGTTGAATTTTTTGGTAAAAATGTTGGAAGGAAAAATAAAAACTGGATCAGGAATATCATGTTGATATGTATGCCCTTATCATACTCGAGACAATGAACTGGAGAAGCTGAAGCTGGAGAAACTGGCGAAATTGTTTGCAGAATCAGGAATTCAATCCTGATTTCGTGGAGTTTGATTTACCTCAAAATACGTTAATACAAAGGCAGTCCTGGACTATTGGGATAGCTTTGTGAACTATCTGTCTCAGGCGCAAAGAAAACAGTTGAAAAGGTTGTTGCCGCAGTATGCGGTGGGGTACTAAAGAAGGTGAATCACTTGTCAATGGAAAGAAGGAGGCGTACGCGAGGAGAAGAAGTGAAGGCTCAGTTATGAATGTGGAAATTTAAAAGTCATCAGGAAGGACCTGAAGAAAAAGTTGAGAAGAGCCCGGAGAGAACGTGATACGTCTTTAGAGGGTAGCTTCAAATAGAACCCTAAGGCTTTCTATGTGTACGCTAGGAAAAATAATAAGATTGACTGGAGTAAGATTAAGGCCATTAACGGTCAGTTGTGGGAAGTTATGCCTGGTGTCCGCAGAGATGGGTGAGTTGCTGAATGAATATTCTTTTGACAATATTCACACAGGAAAAGAAAAGCCAATGTTGCCGAGAACAAGACTGAGATACAGGTTATTAAACAATACTTCATTGAGAATCAGAAGGAAGAGGTGATTCTGGATAGTGTTAACATAGTTAAGTCCCTTGGGCCAGATAGGATTCATCCGAAGATACTCTACTAAGCTAGACAGTACATTGCAGAAACTTTCACTTTAATCATTGCATCACCATAGTCTGCACGAACGGTTCCAGAAAACATTTGCCAGACAGCAAACGTTATCCACTTATTCAAAAAGGGCAGTAGAACAAATGCTGGTTCGTATACACCAGTGAACCGTACTTCTATTGTGGGTAAAATGTTGGAAACGATTATAACATGTGGATTCGTAATAATCTGGAAACGAAAAATTTGATTCAGGACAGTCTATACGATTTTGTGAAGGGTAGGTCGTACCTTACAAAACTTTTTCAGTTCTTTGAGAAGGTGACCAAATAGGTTGATTAGGGTAAAGAGGTTGCTGTCATGCATATGGATTTTCGTAAAGCGTTTGATAAGGTTTCCTCACCTAGACTATTGCAGAAAATGCAGAAGTATGGATTGAGGATGATTTAGCGTTTTGGATGAGAAATTGGCAAACTGAAAGAAAACAGAGATTGGTGAATGATGGGAAATGTTCATGCTGGAGTTCAGTTACTGGTGGTGTACGAGCGTAAAATGGGTACTACTGATGCTGGAGATTAGAGTCAAGATCGGAGTAGAGTTAGAAAAGCACAGTTGGTCCGGCAGCGTCCGAAGACCATGAAAGTTGATGTTTTGGGCAAAAGCCGTTCATCAGGAATGCGGAGATAGGTCGAAGGTGTTAAGGCTGAGGAGAAGGTAGCCGAGAGTTCAATATGTGATGCAAGTGTTGATAAAGTTGATAGGTCAGAGAGGAGTGTGGAGCGGATAGTTGGGAAGGATCTCTGACCGGTGGGACAGGTCATGAGGACGGTGATGAGCTGGACGTTGGAGCTATAACTGAGGTAAAGTGGGAGCGAGGGGAAATGAGGAAAGTGCTGAATTCTACATTGAGGCAATGGGAATTAAGAGATCACAAGTGGAAGATGAGGCATTCTAACTCCAGGCATCGGGTGGTAACGGAGTGGCGATGCAGGCGGCGCATTACCTACATTTCCTCAGCAAAGTCGAAGGATGAGTTGATGTGTACGGCCACGGGGTGTGGGGTTGATCGGTGCGGGTGGCCCGGAGATGTTCCCTGACGCGCTCTGCAAGTAGGTGTCCAGACTTTGCAGTGTAAAAGAAACCTCATCAGGAACAATAGATAGCGTAACTGCCGTGTGTGGAAGTGCAGTTGAAGCTTTGCTGAATGTGAATGGCTCCTCTGTGCCGTTCTACGGATGTCAGGGGGGAGTTGTGGGCGCCTGTTTAGCAATCCCTGCCGTAGCAGCGGAAATTGCCAGGAGGGGAGGGTGGGCTCTGAAGGGACGTGAACCTGCTCAGCTAGTTGTGCAGGGAAAGGTATTTACTGAAAGGAAAAAGAGGTGTGGAGGGAAGTATTTCTCTGGTGGTGGGGTCCATTTTGTAAATCTTAGCGAGGTTTAAGAAGATTTGTAAGACAGGTTGAGACTCCGGCCATAGGTTTGCTCGCTGGGCTGGAAGGTTCATTACCAGATGCTTCGTCACCGTACTAAGTAACATCTTCAGTGGCCTCCGGGCGAAGCACAGCTGATGATTTCTGCTTTTTACCATTATTCTTGGGTGTCTTTGGGATGGTGATGTCATTTCCTGCGGTGATGTCCTTCCCTGTTCTTTTTGTCATGGTAAATAGGGTCGAACTCGATGTGTTTGTTGATACATTACCCCTGACTAATGCACCTAACCGACACATTCCTGAACTCTACGGACAACTTAGCATGGCTAATTCACCTAACTTGAACATCTTTGGGCTGTGGGAGGAAACCAGAGCACCAGGAGGAAACCCACGCAGGCATGGGAAGAATGTGTAAAATCCACACAGACAGTCGCCCAAGGCTGCTATGCTTCTCGGAATTCCCGTGGGTGTCTCTGTTTGGCTTGTCCTACGATGGATGCGTTGTCCCAGTCGACGTGGTGTCCTTCCTTACCTGGATATTCTGTGGAATACTAGTGAGAGATGGTCATGTCGTATTGTGCCTAGTTGATGTTCATGTATCATGCAGGCTAGTATTTTGCCTGTTTTTCCAAAGTAGTATATGTTACAGTCCTTCACGATATTTTGTAAATTACATTACTTTTGCTTGATGACTGTAAGGGTTCTTCAAGTTCATCAGCTGCTGTTTTAGTGTGTTGGTGAATTTGTGACTTTCCTCTGATCTGCGTGGCTCCACTGTGCTGCAGTGTGTATTGGCTCTTTGAAATAATGTTCTGACGCAGCTTCGTTTGTGGATGTAGGGAAGATTGCTTCTGTCATTGAATATTTGGTCGGTACGTGTTGTTTTCCTGTCGACGCTGGTTTGAAGTTCCCCATTGACTGTTCGTTCTACTGTAACATTTCGGAATGGCAGTTTGTTATTGTTTTCCTCCACTTTGGTGAACTTTATGCCAGTAAGGCTATTATTGATGGTCTTGAAAGTGTCCTCTAATTTGTTTAGTTTAGTGATGTCAGAGGTGTCATCCACGTAGCAGACCCAAGGTTTGGGTTGAATGATTGACGGAGCTGTTTGTTCGAATCTCTGCATTACTGCCTCTGCTAAGAACCCTGATATCGGAGATCCCATGGGTGTTCTGTTGATTTGTCTGTAGGATTTCTTGTTGAAGATGAAGTGTGTGGTAATGCATAGAACCACTAGCTTGATTATACTGTCCTTGCTGATGTAGTTAGTGGTGTTTGTTGTGCATGTCTTTGAGTCTTCTAATAGTATAGTCTCTGTTTCCTTGGTTATTGTTGATTGAAGTAAACAGGACTGTTACATCAAAGGTGATCATTATTTTATTCGCTTTTATCTTAGTGTCTTTGATAGTCGTCAGAAATTCTTGGGTGGCGTGGATGGAGTGATGTGAGCCTTCTAATAAGAGTTTTAGTCTTTTGTTTAGTTCCTTGGCCAATCTGTAAATTGGGGTTCCACGTAGTGAGACTATGATTCTGAGGGGTGTCCTGGTTCGTGAAATTTTGGTACCTTGTAGAAATGTGGTGTTTTGGATCCCTTTGGTTTCATTCTTTAGACGTCGGTCTTATTTATTTTTCCAGCTTTGAAGTTTCTTTGAGTAGGGTTGCGATTTGGTCCTCTAGTTGTGGCGTCGGATCTTTCGCCACTTGTTGGTAAAAGTTGGTATGTTTTCGTAATTTTGACACGGGCTTTCACAGAAGTAGAAAATTATTTAATAGATGGGAGGCAGAAAACGAGCATTTAAGTGGAAGGAGTCTTTCCTTTTTCGAGAGGAGAGAAAGAGATAGGCCCAGTGAGCTTCCAGACAGCGAAACCTTCCACTTACAAGGCACTTGCTCGACCGTCTGCAGCCTTCATTTTTGGGAGGAGGTCGTGTGATCAATTCAAAGGTTTCTCATTGCTGACTTCCCAGATCTCAGTCTCCCATACCCCAGATACTGTATTACTCTCGCCAGTGTAGCATTTTACACTGCTGAATGTCCATTGGTTATCTGACACTGCAGATAATGCATGATTATGACTGTTTGATTAGTGAAGACCACACACATGATGCACAAAGCTGAGTGACGAAATAACGGCCATTCTGGAGAGTAGCCATTTTATTGCCATATATAATACAGCAGCTGAATATTGTTGTGTGCTCAAATGTCAGTAATCCCATTCCATTGCCATTGTATTAGCGTAGGTTGGTTCTCTGTGTGTGAGTGTTTCGTTGTGATCCTGCGTATGAGTATGTGTGTGTTACCCCTTGTGCGTGAGTGAACGTGTGTGCTCGTGCATATGCGTTCAAAGTGTCTGCGTGCATATCTGTTTTGATCTTACGTGTGAATATGTGTCTGTCACTGTGTGCTTGCATGCAGGTATTCCGTGTGCACCTATTTTTATGACAATAAATATGTGTGACGTGTGTGCGTCTGCCTGGTTATTTAAGTACATATTTCGTGCACACTTTTTGCGTCCATATGTGTTTCTCTGCGCGTGCATGTCTGTGTGTGTGTGTGTCTGTGAGCTTATGCATGTGTGTCTGTGCGTGTGATTTTCAGTGTACGAGCAAATGTGCATTTGTGAGTGCTTGCGTGCTTATGCCTCTGCCAGAGTAGGTGTGTGGGTGTGTGGGTCATTTTGTTTATGAGTACATGTGTAAGTCTCGCTGTGCGAATCTGCATATGATACTCCCCGTGTCTGAATTTTTGAGGGTAAATCCGTGTGTATCTGTGCATGAATGCTTGCGTGTAGACATGCTATTCTGCGTGTATTTCAGTGCGTTTGGTCGTGTGTGTGTATCCACGGTTTTTGAGCATGGTTGTGTGTACGTCAGCATGCTTAAGTATGTGTTTGTGTGAGTGTCTGTGTAAGCACGTTTGTATGTGTGTGAGTGTGTGTGTTGAGAGCGTGTGTGCATGAGACCGTGTGTGTGTCACACAATTTGACTTACCCACAGTGGGTTTATTTAGGAATTATTAGCAGCGAAATTGTTGAAAGCGCGTCCAACATTCAGGTCGTTAATAACACAGCAGAAAATCAAGTGGGAATGAAAACTATTTGTTCTTAAGTCTTGGCTTCTTTGTGTTGGTAGTCTGGCACTTCTGATGAAGGAGTAACACCATGTTGTCTTTTCTTTAACTGTAACACTTTATAAATATTCAGAGGACAGATTGAGGTCAGTCATCCCCTGAGTTGCATCTTCCACTTGGTTAGGTTTACTGCTTCAATTCAATCCATTGACATCTCAAGGAATCATTAATGGGATGCAAGCGAGGTTGGGAAAACCAATATTTGCTGCCCAACTCAATTTGTTGAAAGGACACTTACGAGTCAGCCACAATACTGTGAAACTGGAGTCACACATAAATCAGATCAGGTAAGTGCTACAGATTTCCTTCCTGAAAGAACATTTACGAAATCGATATTTGCTTCTTCCACACTCATCAACGCCCAAATAATCAATTTCCATACTTGGCACGAGACTGTTTGAATATGATTCAAGTGTCTCATTCTGCAAATTCAAAAGCAGCTCTTCAGAGCTTGATATTAGTAGCTCTGAATTGTGAGTCCAGTGCTAGACACCCCAGTCCAATATCTCGTCACTGTGCATTTGAGGAAACATTGCAGGCTTTTCCAATAAGTGAGCCATCCACTTGAGATTTAACACATTTTGTTACAGGCGTTGTATTCGGTTGTTTTAAACAGTGTGTTGTGCAGAAATGGCGCTTTCAATCGCTACGAGTTTTTTGGGAGTGTAAGAGGTGACTTTGGGTGTAAGAGGTTGGGCAAAGCAAAACCATTGGAATTGGCAGATAAGTGGAGTTGTCGTTGGCAGTGAGAAAAGGAGAAGCAATTACATAAATAACTGGTAATTTATACGGAGTGGAAATGTCATTAGAATGTTTGGAAATGGCTTGAGCTCAATTGCAGATAAAGAAGGTTGAACATGAAAGGAACTGAGACAGATGGAATTACGGATGAAACCAGAGGAAAGAGAAAAGAAAATAATTGCTTCAGCAAAACAAAAAGAACGGACAGAATCGCCTTGGCAGAAAGAAAGAAAAATGTGAATCATTGATTTATACAGTCCTTTCCATTGGAGACAGGCACTTTGGCTCAAAGTGGTTCATGCCAATCAAAACGTCCATCCACACGAATCCCATTTCCTAGCAAATGGCTCTAATACTTATCAAACTTTCCAGTTCATTTATTTGTCCAAACGCCTTTTAAATGTTGTTAATGTCCTCGCTGCTAACACCTCCGATATCAGATTATTCCAATACGTACCATATTATGAGGAAAAAATGTTGCCATCATGTTTCTTTTCTTGTATTCTTTCCACCCCAAACTTACACTGATACTCTCTCATCCTCTATTTACCTATCTGTGGAAAAAAGAGGGAGTATATTCGCTCTATCAATATAGTCAATTTCCTACATTCCACAGAACAATGCCGATTTGGATTTCGGGTGAGGTTCGGATGTAGAGGGGAGGAAACATTTGAAATCGACGTTGAAACCCTATGTTTGCAGGTTTACAAGGAGAACGTGAGGCTCTCTTCCTCTAGGTCTTCGGTGGCTACTATTTTGTGATACCTGAGGTCCAGAACTTGCATGTTCTTGGCTGAATGGGAGGTGGGAGTTGAAATTATCGGCCACAGGTTGTGGGGCTGTTCAGTGCGTGTGTTCCAGAGGTATTCTCAGAATTGTTCCATGACTTGGTGAACTCTTGGTAGCCAAAACTGAGCAACCCGACGTCTGGAGGAAGAAATTCTCAACTTCTCCTTGAGGCCGCCTAACCACACAGCATAAACGTTGATATCACCAGTTTCCTCATCCCTCTGAACCCACTTCATATTAATCCAACTCCCCAAACCGGCACTGTCCATTGAAATTTCCTTCTCCCTTCCCACCTATCCGCATCACGCTCCGCTCCGCTCTGTCAGCATCTATCCCACCTGCAAATATCTATCGCCTTCCAGTCTAATGCTCCCAAGGTGCCACCCCATCTAATTGAATTTACCACCTTTCCCTCCTCCATTCCTGATGAAGCTCTCATGCCCAAAATTTGAACTATCCTGCTCCTCCGATACTGCCTGATGTACTGTGCTTTCTCAGTGGCACATGTTTCGATTCTGATCTCCTCCATCTGCAAGTCCAATTTTTCACCAAGTCGTTATAACTTTACTGGAACGCCTCTTTGAAGGATGCTCATCCCTAAGAAATTCTCCTCCTTCTACGATAGGGATCTCAGTGAATCTCTGTCACACTGAACCACCAGATGTTTGTTCTGCCCGGAAGCTTTTCAGCCACGTGCTGAAGCAATTGTGCAAGCTCAGCACTTGCCGAAGTTATGGACTGATTCCACGTGGACTCCTGTCTCTATTCAAAACTGACAAGCACTTCCACAATCAACAGCTAATCCAAAACTTCCATAAAATTTTCTTCCTCTGGATTCTCCACTCCACCCACACATGTATTCTCCCTGCAGTGAGCTCTTCCACAATTAGGACCTCACTCTCCCAATCCAGCAAAGGAGCTCTGCTGCTCCTCACACTGAGAAGATTCCACGCACATTTCAGACAATTTAATCCCAGTTCATTCGACATCGAGGAACTTAAATGGAACATACTCTCGCATACTTGCCTCCCAACATCGGATTCCTAAGTTAATACAGAACCCTCTCCAGGCCTGTGGCACCGCTCGGACGCCAGGAGACAAGTGACCGCGACAGTCACCACGAGAACGACCATCAACAAAACCATAAAGACGGTGCGATGCATTAATGTAACCACCATAGTTGCCACTACCTTACCCACTTCCAGGCTCACCGATGCCAATTACCTGACCTAATGGAACGAACACCCAGCCACCATCGAAGACAGAGCAGTGGTCAAACAGAACGTCCCTTCTGCTCCTACAGATGCCAGCAATGCAACGCTTCCACTCCCATGACACCCACGGGGTACATCCCTTTGTGCAGTGACATCACGCACGATAAAAAGATGAAACACACTCGAGGAAGATTCTCCGCCCACATTCCTAACTCTAGTTGGACGCCAGGTACTAGTCCCCAGCCCGACCATGATTTTACCATCCCTCAAGACTGCCCACTACCTGAGGATGAACGATCAGTCCTCAGTAAATGTCAAACCCTCATCCCACTATGCTCGTGGCACAATGAGGTCCCCTGCCTTGGGACATCGAATATTTCTTCCACCCTGCCTCTATGCTTACTATTTCCATCAGGAGGCCCACCCACCTTCCAATGACCCCTTCTCCCGACTCCTAAATATCCAATTCACTCGCCCATATCCTCTCGGTCTGTTACCCCCTCTGGATCTCTGCATCTTCAACTGCTGTGGTGACATCGACCACATCTATATGTCCAGCCCTTTCACCCTCTTCAAGCCACCATCTTTGCAAAGCAAAGGCCGCCACTCACTCCGCTCAAGTCCCAACATTATCATCCAAACAGCGGACAATCACTACTGGTTTGGCATACCGAACTGTACAGTACAGAAGTCAGGCATCAATTCACTGACACCACGTCCTACTGTCCCCTCGACCATGACCTCCTATCACCAAACCGTCATCTACCAGAATAATTGACAACGTCATCACCTCTGGGGAGCTCGTATCCACGCGCTCCAATCTCAAAGCCCAGGAAGCCCCCAACACCTAGTGCGAGCTCTGAACCAAAATTCATAAACCTACTGCCCTGGTCAAACCATCATCCCCGCTTGCTCCTGACAGACCGAATCTATCTCATCATTCCATGACAACATTCTATACCCCTTGGTCCAGGAACTCCCCATATACATTCAGGCTGCCACACACTTCCCCGAATTCTCCATGACTTTCGTTTCCCCGGTCCCCTACACCTTATCTTCACCATGGACAGCCAGTTCCTGTACACATCCATCTGCCAACATGCCCTCAATTTCTTGTCGATCCGCTATCCCAACCAGTACCATTCCAACGGCACCCTAAAATTATTTGTTGCACTGGCACCCTCACTCAAAACTTCAACTTCGAATCGTCACACTTCCATCAGACAAAGGGTGGAGCCGTGGCAACCCGCTTGGTCGCCGGCTGTGCCTGTTTCTTTGTCGGATATGTGGAACAGTCCATTTTCCGCAGTTACATGGGCACTAGTCCAAATATACTCCTCCGCTAAATGGATGACTGAATCAACATGAACTCGTGTTCCCACGAGGAGGTTCAACTGTTCCTCAACTTCACAACAAACTTCACGACCACCAGCAATACCCCCTCCACATCTGGAACCTTCCCTTGCCTGTGCAAACGTTGTAATCCTCCGAACGCAGATGGGACTTTATCTCCATCCAAGACGCCCAAATATCCTGTCACATCTGGCAGATATTTTTCTGTACATTTCAATCCTAAATGTACTGTCCATTGCTCTAAATTTCGTCTCCTCGAATATGCAGAAAGAGGACACCATATCACAGAACATTTCAGAATCCATTTCGGGAATCCCACCACCTTGTAGCTGACCGTTCCCTTCCACACTGCCAGGGATATGCTTGTTCTGGCAATCGACCATCGCCAGATCCTAGCCACCGATGAACGTCTCATTTCCCGTCTTGTGGTACGGCAAACACATGTAATCAATGTGTATCTGACCAGCTTCGTTATCTCCCATTCCTATCCTCCATCATCCCAGATCTACCCGTCAAACACGGCACTGTCCTCTTGAACTGTGCTACTATGTGTATGTTCCTTAAGACCTATCTGCTCTGCCGTTCGCTCCAACTTATCAACATCACCATTCACCTGTCTCTTTCCATCGCCTTCCAAGCTACCTTATCCCCAGCCGCAGGCCCTCCTATTTACCTGTCAGTCCTTCCACACCGCACATTCGTGATGAACTGTTTATGCTAGAAACATTGACCCTCCTGATCCTGAGAGGCTGCATGGCATGTTGTGCTTTTCCAGCGGCAAACTATCCGAAGTCTTTACTCATGGCTCACGCTGATTAAGGTCACTTTGCCAAACATCTTCTTCACTGCCCTGTCAACATTTGACTTCACTTTCAGGAAAATTTACATCTGATCACCAAGGTACTCCTGTTCTACTACAATCCTTGAGGCCCTAACATTCACCATGAAACTTCCAGTTTGACTTAACTATCCAAAATGCAGGATCTGAGACATGTCTTTACGAAACACTCATTTGCCCAACAGATCAAATTACTGCTGAAATTTTTGATAACCTTTCTCACTATCTAAGATACCGCGTATTTTAGTGTTATAAACAAACTTACTTATATTGCCTTGTGCATTGTTCCAGGGAACTGGAGCTGGAGATTGATGAACTACGGATCATCTGGGAGGCTGAGGGAGAAATTGAGAATGTACAGAGGTGGTCACTCCGCAGGCACAGGATATGGACAGCTGGGTTACAGTCAGGAGGAGGAAAGGGAACCGAAGGTCAGAGCAGGTATCCCCTGTGGCCGATCCCCTCAGCAAAACGTATACCGTTTTGGGTACAGCTGGTGGGGACGACCTACCAGGGGAAAGCCATAATTTCCATATTTTCTAGATGCCGTACAGTGTGGAAACAGGCCCTTCGGCCGACAGCAAATCGAAAAATTCCACAAACCGTTCTCCCTCTGAATTCTCCGCTCCACACTTGCACCTCCATACTTGCATCTTCTCTCCCTGCAGTCAGCCCTTCCATAGTTAGTGCCTCACTCTCTCAGCCCTGCAAAGGACCTCTGCTGTTCTTCACATGGAGAAGAATCCATGCACATTTCAGACACTTATTTCCCAGATTATTGAACATCATGGAACTAACATGGAACACACTCTCGCATACTTGCCTCCAAATATCGGATTCTCTAGTTAACACAGAACCCTCTCCTGGCCATGAGCCAAGTGGCTGCTAAAGCCACGACCAGAAATATCACCACCAAAACCACAAATATGTCAATTCTACCACCATTTTCTCTTCTTGCCGTTTGGCTCTGAGCCTAGCACTGTGACTCAGAAGGCAAGGGCTGAGAATCAAAAATGGCTAATCATAGGGGAGTCAATAGTTCGACCAATTGACAGGTAATGTTGTGGACAGGAACGGGACTCCTGGAACGGACGTTGCCTCCCAAGTGTCAGGGTCCAGGTTGTCGCCCATTGTTTGAACAAGATTCTGAAGGGGGAGGGTGGGCAGCCAGAAATCTTGAGACATACTGGCACTGTGATATAGCCAGGGAACGGATAGAGGATCTGAAAATTGGCTATCGAGAGTTAGGTTGGAAGCTGAAGAGCAGGACGAGTAGAGTAGTGAGGTGAGGAAGAGCTAGCGATTGTAGCTTAACACGTGGCTGCGAGTTTGGTGCTGGAGTGAGGGCTTCAGATACCTAGACCATTTGGATACCTTCTGGAAAAGGTAAGATCTGTGCATGAAGGATATGTCGCACATGAACTGGAGGGGCATAAATGTGGAAGAATTGCTCGTGTGATTCGGGAGGGTTTAAACTAGTTTGGCAGGAGAGTGGGAATCAGAGCCACATATCTGAGAGGGGTACAGTTGCTGATGGGGCAGTGACCGGATGCAGTGAATCTATCAGGAATGTTTCTCACGCGACGATACAAAGTTATCGATTAAAGTGTGCCTGCCTTAATGTAAAGATAGACAGAAATAAGAGTGTCAAACTTACAGCATGGATCAGTACTTGTGGCCATAACGCAGACGTGGGTTTCACGGGGGAAGGAATGGTTATTTGATGTTCCCGGGTTTAGAACGTTAAAAAAGCGGGGAGGATGGAAAAAGAGTGGGGGTTGGAGCTTTGCTAAGCAGAGAGTGCATCACAGCTACAGAAAGGAAGGTTGTGAGGAAGGTTTGTCTATTGAGTCAGTATGGGTGGAAGTTAGGAACAGCAAGGCAACAGTCACCTCATTGGATGTTTTCCGCAGATCACCTAATATCAGAAGAGAGATTGAAGATCGCATAGGCGGGCAGAATCTGGAAGAATGCAGATGTAGCAGGGTTGATGTTATGAATGATTTCAGCTTTCCCAATATCGACTGGAACCTCCGAAGTGCAAATGGTTTGGATGGAGCCGTTTTTGTCAGGTGTGTTCTGCAGGGTTTCCTTACATCGTATGTTGACAGACTGACGAGGGGAGAAGCCATGTTACATTTGGTGCTCGGCAATGAGCCAGAACAGGTGTCAGATCTCGCGGTGGGAGAACCCTTTGGCGACAGTTATCACAACTGCCTCACATTTACCAAAGCCTTGGAGAGGCAAAGGAGCAGTTACCGAGGGAAGATATTTAATTGGGAAGAAACAAATGATGACGCCATCAGGCAAGAGTAGCGAAGTCCAGACTGGGAGCAATTGTTCCACAGACAGGGCACAGCAGACATGTGGAGACTATTTAAGGAGCAGTTGTTGCGAGTGGTGCACGAATTTGTTCCTCTGAGATAAGTAAGAAGAGGTAAGATAAAGGAACCTTGAATTACAAGAATAGAGAAGCTTCTCATCGAAATGAAGAAAGCGACTTACATAAGGTGGAGGAAACAAGGATCTTCCACAGCTTTCGAGGATTACAGGCTTGCAAGAAAGGAGCTCAGAAATGGACTGAGGAGAGCCAGGAGGGGGCACGTAAAATGATTGGCAAGAACGATCAGGGAGAAGGCAAAGGCATTTTACTCATGTATGAGGAGTAAGAGAATGATCAGGGAGAAGGTAGAGCCGATCAGGAATAGCGGGAGAACTTGTGCGTGGAGTCAGAGCAGATTGGGAAGGCTCTAAGTGTGTTTTTGCTCCGGTTTTCACTGAGGAAAGGGACCTTGTTGTAAATGAGAACTTTTAGGAGCTGGAATACAGGCTTGACTAATTCAACGTTGATGAAGTTGACGTGCTGGAAATTTTGGAAAATATTAAGATTGATAAGTCCCCAGGGTCAGACCAGACATTTCCTGGGCTGCTCCGGGAAGCGAGGAGGGAGGTTTCTAAGCCGCTGGCAAAGATCACTGCTTCCTGTATCTCCACTGTACTCGTACCGGGGGATTGAAAGGAGGCGAACGTTGTTCCACTTTTTATTAAGGTAATATGGATATCCTTGGCAATTACAGACCGGTCAGTCTCACGTCTGTGGTCAGCAAAGTTTTGGAAAGAATTCTGAGGGTTAGGATTTATGACTATTTGACAAAGCATAGCTTGATTAAAGGCAGTCAGCATGGCCTTGTGAGGGGCAGGTCATGTCCCACAAATGTTATTGAGTTCTCTGAGGAGTTGTCAAGACTGGCCTACGAAGGTTGAGAAGTGAATGTGGTGTATGTGGACTTCAACAAGGCATTCCATAAGGATCCCCACGGTCGGCTCATTCACGAAATCAGTAAGTATGGTATACAGTGACTTTTGGCTATCTGTATTCAGAACTGGTTGGCTGATAGAAGGCAGAGAGCAGTTGTAGATGGCAAGTATTCTGCCTGGAGGTTAGTGGAGCCGTAGAGCTCTGTTCTTGGGCCTCTGCTTTTTGTTATTTTTATAAATGACTTGGAGGTTTAGGGGTGGGTTAGTAAATTTGCAGACAACACAGTATTTGGAGGTTCCGTCGATTGTATCGAGGGTTCTTGTAGGCTGCAGCGCGACATAGACAGGATACGGAGCTGGACTGAGAAATGGCAGATGTAGTTCACCCTGGATAAATGAAAAGTGATGCATTTTGGAAGGTCAGACTAGAATGCTGAATCTAGGATTACTGATAGGATTCTCGGCAGTGTGGAGGAACAGAGGGATCCTGCTGTGCAAATACAAAGATCCCTCACAGTTGCCACCCAAATGGATAACGTAGTCAAGAAAGCATATGGTGTTTAGATTTCAACAACATGTGCATCGAGTTTAGGAGCCACGAGGTTTTGCTACACCTCGACAAGATCCTGGTGAGACCACCCTGGAATATTGCATCCAGTTCCGGCCGCCCTACTATAGGAAAGATACAGAGGCTTTGAAAGGGTGCAAAGAAAATTTACCAGGCTGCTACCTGGACTGGAAGTCTTGCCTTATGGAGAGAGGTTGAATAAGCTCGGAATTTTCTCACTGGAGAGAAGTAGAAAGAGAGGTGACCTGATCGAGGTAGTCAAGATATTGAGAAGAATGGATAGAGTCAATAGCCAGAGACTTGTCCCCAGTGTGTTGAAGGGTGCGTAGGTTAAGTTATTATATTTTACGTTAGGATAAATCCTCGGCACAAAATCGTGGGCCAGAGGGCCTGTTCTGTGCTGTACTTTTCTATGCTGTGTTCCCAGCCAAATCATTGAAATAGACTTTTTAAAAAAGCAATGCGGCCAGCAGACACGCATCCTCCCAATATTATTCTATTTTTCATCCAATGAAAACACCTACGTGTCCAATATGCCGACTTTCCCTGGATTCCATGCGATCTAACCTTCCACAGCAGCCTACTGTGTAGAACATTATCACTTTTTTACAACATCGAGAAAAGAACAAAGAACAAAGCGCCAAAAGAACTGACACATCGGCCCTCCAAGTCTACAATGTCACATTTTGCCCATACCCAATAAAAGACTCTGCACCACAGGATACGTAGCCTTCTATTCCCTTCCTATTAACATTTTCTTTGACGTTCTTCTTGAATGCTGCTGTTGTGTCTGCATCCACGACATGGTCCAACAGCGCGCTCGGGGCCATCACCTCAATTTCTGACACCAACGGGGCCCTCAGTCACCAACACCACACCTCCCCCCCGCCCCCAAACCCCACATTGGGAACTTAAAATAGCATATCATAGTTACAGACCCTTCCATCCTACGGAAAATAAAACATTCTTTATATTTATCACTCTATTCCTGCCTTTCCCAATTTTACAAACGTCTTTAAGTTCGACCTCCAATCTTCTGCGTTCCAGTGAAAACAAAGCCAATCTGCATTAGTTCGTAACTAAAGTACTGCTGGCCAGTTAACATCTTGATAAACCGTTTCTGGACCCTCTCCAAAGTTTCATATCCTTCTGAAAGCGTGTTGACCAGAATATGATGCAATATTTCAAGTGGGAACAAACGAAAGTTCAAAAACCTGCAGCAATTGTTGCTTATTTTAATGCTCGATGTCTGTTCCAATGAAGAATCAGACAGAAGTGCTTAATCCTGAAAAGTTAAGAAACTTACAACAACTCCAATACTCTTTGTATGTAAAAGTGCTTTCTATCACCTCTCCCGACTGACCTGGTCGTAATTCTTAAAAGTTGATGTGGGTGCCACTGACTGAGTCTATTATTTATTGCCTGTCCCAAGTTGACCTTAAGAAGGCATTGACGAGGTGTCTTATTGTACTGTTGTAGTTAACAAGCTGTACATAGAACCACAAATCTGAGGGCGGGACGCCAAAATTTGGTCTCAGTGCATTTTTTGCCTCAACGTCATGCTGTGGAAATTGCTTATTCTTGTCAATCCTGGCACTCCCTGTTTTACATCGAGCAGACCTCAGTCACTTTATTCGATTACCTTCCATGTTCGAGAGAATGAATGTTTAATTTGCCGAATCTCTTCCCAGAATGGATGACCAGAAACCCTTGGATTATCCATGTAATCCTGCACTGCCTGCTCCAGGACCAAAACCTCCTTACGGAGGTCTGGTGTCTTGACCTGTAGACAGTATTTTCAGGGAAAGATGGACCTGGACCCACCAATCCCTCTTGAACGGTCCATCTCAACATATCTTCAATGTTACGTGTATTTCTGCCTTCACAACCCAATACAGGTAGTGAGTGCTAGATTACCAGCACGTCTGTGTGAAAAAGAATCTGTCATGTCCTTTGAATCTCCCACAACTTATCGTATATCAATGCATTCTGTTCACTGATCCCTCATTCAAGGCAAATAGATCATTTCTGTCGATTCCGTGTCCAATTGCTCTTCATAACTGAAATTTCCATGCTCAGGCAACATTCTGATCAACCTCCATAGCACCCTTTCAGGTTGTCACAACACTCCTAAAATGTGAGTTTCAAAAATGCAGATTATAATCTCGCTTGGAAATTAAACATTTTATGCAGTTCCAGCATAAATCCCCTGCTATTAAACGGTTTGCCCTGTGTTCATTGTGATTTAGATAAGCATTCGACCTCAGTGTGGTATACTCCTAAAATTCCAAACTCCGTCATTGAATTCTCAAAGCGCAGGATCTCCAAGAGAGGACACTTTCTTCACTTTTGTGCCTTCTTTAATAGCTTAGAATGACACTCCCATATTTTCTCCATCTGTCATTGAGCGATTATTCCAAACGTTCACCTTTGCAACATTGCAGGTTCGTCAGAGATTGCATTTCTATCTATCATCTTCCTGTCCAGGAATTTCAGCAACGCTTCACGTCCCAGTGGCTTTCCCTGTGAGACATTACAAAGTACACTTAGCCGAAGTGAACAGTTCACAACTGTTTTCTGTGAATTCATAACTGCCCTCTGTCCAGGTCAATGCAGCAGCCCAAATAATATTGACATTATCAGTGGAGTAATGTTTAAGAAAGAGATTCCAAGGAACCGCGGCTGGTTGAAATCAGAAACAATAAAAAAACTGGAAAAGCTCAGGAGGTTCCTCAGCATCACTGGGGAGAAAGCAGAATTAATGTTTCCGGCTCAGTTCTGAAGAAGGATCACGAGACCTGAAACATTGACTCTGTTTTGTCTCTATACTAGCTGCCAGACTTGCAAAATTGCTCCACAAATCTCGTGTCAAAACTTTCCATGAGTTTTTTTGAGAATAACGTTTCGAAACCCAAATGCAGTAATTCTTCCATTCATCCTCTATTCAACGATTTTTCTACAGTTGAGTAATACTTTTAAAAATTAATTCTTCGAAGGGACACATCTATCCCTAAACTGTTTTGGAACAGCCTGATTGTATTCTATTTGCCCTAGTCTGTTATTTCTTTTGAATTGGTCACAATTTTCTAATTGCCGTTTGGCAGTTGAGAAAATCTTGCAGTTTTCTACTTCCTGCCTTCATTCTTTCATTGATGACAGTGCGAAGGGTGCAGTGATGCAATGCACAAGGATGGTTCCTAACACCAGGTAGCGCTGGTGTATTTCTCCCCTTATATCTACCCAATATTCTGTAAATATTTTTTCTGTATTTTTGAATAGAAGAATATTGACCATACGTGATGTGTCAATCTGAAGTTAATTTATTGATCTCTAAATTTTGTCCCTGATCATGGCATTTTCTCGATTGCTTGATAACTTTGAATATTGATTTCCAATCGTATTTGCTCTCTTTTTATTTTGTGCCTCCTCGTTTGAAAGCATATCTGCATGGTACATTAAAGCTGTGACACGTGAAAGGATAAAGCAGGTTCCAGATGCCAAATGGGTTCCTTCTGTTCTTATTTTATACAGAATCATACAGATATACAGCCCAGAAAAAATATCCTTAGCCCTGCAGGCCCATGCTTAATAGATTTCCAGAACTGAATTGAGCCCATTTGCCAAAGTTTGACTCATATATTTTAACTGTTTCAATTGTACCCACATTCTACCAGTTCGTTTGGTAGCTTGTTCCATATATGCTCCCCCTCCCCCTCTGTGTTACAAATTTCCCCCTCAGCTTTCTTTTGCATCTTAGCCCTCTCACCTTAACCCTATGCCCTGCATCTTTAAAACTCCACTATAATGAGTAAATATATTGGCATTTCACATTACCTCTGTCCCTTATGGTTTTATAAACATTAGTAAAGTCACCCCTGAGCCTCCTACACTCCAGAGGAGCAATGTCTCTGCCTATTCCATCTCTGCTTGTCACTCAAAGTCTCCAGCCTCGATAACATTTGGAAAAACTCTTCTGTTTTGTTTCCTTTTGGCATCAAAGGCTATTCCAGGAGAGATTGTATCGCTGAAAATCAGAATGCGTTCAACCCTCTCAACTTTCAAGTGAATCATCAAAACATCTTTTGAAAAATTGGTATGTGCATAGAATAAATTCCACACTAATTACTATATCTCAATTCCCCTTCAATATGACTGCCTGACAGCAAAGCACTGAAAGTTAACACACGTAGTATTGGCAAAGCGACTTTGCACACTCACCATCACGACTGTCGTCCATGTCTTCCGAAGTAATTCATGTCAATGTTCACATCAGCTCGTCTGCTATGGAATGCATTCAACAAGGTATTTCCCACGTTTGAATTTGACTCTTCCATGATCGACCTCCTGGGCTCTATCAAATATGAAATGCTGCCATGGAGCATTCTCCAACCTCGCACTAAAGTCTGTATCATGTGGCTCTCTGACTGAAACAGGAACCTACTGCACAACAACTTCGTAATTGGCATTCCCGTTCTCTCTACAGAGTCACGCTTTCAATGATCTCTCCCTGAGTCCGAAAAAAATCAACAGTTCTAAATCCGTGCAAGATTATTGTGTGCTTCTCATTCTTGCAACCGAAGTAATCACAAGTTCCGTTTCAACACTCCGCTATGAGTGGCTGCATTTATCGCAAAATGCTCCACGGTCTTTGTTAACTGCTCCCCACAAGCTCTCTAGTTTGTATTCCTTAGTGATAACAACAGTATAAATCGGTCAGTTTGTGCAGAATTCTGGTCACCTCTATCAATCATCTGTTGTATGCCTCACTGGCATCTTACACTTAACCCTCAGTTCGGAAGAGCAATATCAATGTGTGTTACTTGTGAGAGAAGGAGAATGTTAACGACCCATGAGAGAAGGAGAATGTTATTCACATAAGTCTTCACGATATTAATAGGACAGCACAGGGTGTATTATGATAAATTGTTTTCACGGATGGGACATGCAAAAACGAGGGCACAATATATAATTTCGTGCATACCATTCAGGAGAGATGTTCAGAAACAGTTTCAAAGACAAGAGTGGTACATGTTCATAACTCTTTTGCAAACACGACTGTGGATGCTCAATGAGCTGTTACGTCTAAGTCTGAGATAGACTTTTTTTATTTTGTTCAGTTAAGGTCATTAGACGATTGGAGTCAAAGTTAATATGTTGATTTCGGTCACCAATCATGATCTCATCCGAGAACAGACTCGAGTACCTGAATGGCCTTTTACTGTTCCAATACAACTACTTTCTTATGTTTTGCCAGGTAGCGCTGTTATAAACAGTTTCTAACGTCTTGTTAACAATAAAGATGGATGAAACAATTCCGGTCAATCGTTTTTGTTTCCACCTTTACTCTCTCACGAACCTCTCACACATCTCTCCCAGACTAACTCAGTGTTCCAGCTATTCAGAAGACAGTATGTGCTGGATTGAATTGGAGTGAAGTGCAACTGTTTGCGATTAATTAAAACACATATCCGTGGATGTTAATTCTGTCACTGGAGGGTAACCTTGAACACGACATTCTTTTTGTAGTGTGTCACATCTGCACAAGAATATCTCCAGCTCAAAACATCAGTGATTTACGAGAGAATGATCAGAATCAGAGGCATAGAGATTGTAATATAATGTCCTTGGAACATGGAATACTACAATAATTAGGAAGAATTTATTGTATTGATTCTGGTTGCTCATAGCAGTTTATAATTGAATAAAATTATCAACTCGCATTTCCTATGCTCTGAGAATAGTCTAAGCTTTTTATTATCCCATCCCAGCTGTTGTCGGTGTCACTGGTCAGCGCCTCCACATTGTGTCAATAAACAATACTTTAGCGCTTTCTGTTGATTGCCTGATATCCCTCCGACTTTTTATCTTGTTGTTAAGTACGCAAAGCTTCTGTGTGAGTTTTTCTCATTTCACAAGTAATTATTAACAATATCAGACTCACTCTCTTTTCTTCACTGTTCTGCTCGTCTGCAAACGCTCAATTTTACAGCAGGGGGTGAAGAACGTAAATCTGCTTGCATTCCGAGCAAAATGATTCGAATCGAGGATCATGGAGGTCGTGCTTTGGTTGTCAAGATTCTTGATAAAACCACGTCTGATGATTCTACGTAGTTTTATTCTGCCTACCTGTTAAAGAATATTCTTGGGATTGAGGGTGTATAGCAAACGTTTACTAACTTCATTCCATGGATGGTTGGATAAAGGTGTGAGGAGAGGCTGAATCGATGAGCGTTATGTTCATGTATAGATGAATTAAGTGTGGCAGGAAAGTTATCTCATAGACACCGATAAAATTCTAACAGGAAGAAACGAATGCAAGAAGGATATTCCCGATGATGATGCTAAAGATAAAAAGTCAATTATTTTTGACGTTATGAGGAGAAATCGTTGGCATAAGTAGGGAAAATGTGTTAGATAGGTTAGAGATTATTAAGGTGGATATATCCCCAGCACCGGATGGGATCTATCCAAGGTTGCCAAGGGAGGAGAGAGAGAGGAAACAGATGGGGCCCTGAAAGGTATGTTTGTAGCATTCTTACACGCAGGTGAGGTGCTGGAGGACTGGAGGGTTGCTCATGTTGTCGCCCTGTGCAAGTATAGTAGTAGGGATATTCCAGGTAACTACAGAGAAGTGAGCCTGATATCAATGGAGGAAATGTTGCTGTGGAAGGTACTGAGGGATAAGATCAATTTATATTTGGAACAGAATGGGCGTATCAGTGATAGGCAACATGGTTTTGTGCGGGAAAGATCGTGCATTGCCAACTTAATAGAGTTCTTTGAGGAAATGCCCAAGATGATACATGAAGGAAGGGCTGTTGATGTCATATACATGGACGTTAATAAGGCGTTTGATAAGGTTCCTCATGGTAAACTAATAGAGAAAGTGAAGCCACAAGTTTTCAGGTTCTTCCAGCCACGTGCATAAATAACTGGTTGAGCAACAGGACACAATAGTATTGGAAGAGAGTTTCCCGAAATGGGTGTGAGAAACAAAAGCTCACTCACTTTAATAATTTCAGTCCGAGACCAAATATCTGAATCAGAGTCGTTTATTTGTGCACTTGCAAGTGGGTGCCTTGTATAATTGCCAGGTAAGGCAATGACAAATGCACAGTAAACCCCAAAAAACTCTTGCAATCTATACAGTTTTTTTCCCATATGTTTTCCTTATTCCATTGTTTGTTCCCTGCTTCGCTTACGTCACTCATTTCCTTAAGACTTATCCCACAACTTCTGTTTATCCTGTCTTGTCCGTGACAAACTCTTATCTCTGACTCCCATAAGGGTGTTCGACGTCAGTCTACTGTCGGTCATTGATTAGGCATATCTTTTCTTCTATCAGCATCTATTTCTATCCAGAGGCCACTTTGACCTCTTTAATTAGGGTTTATTCCTGTGTCTCCGTGCAAGTGGGGAAAACAGATGTTTTTCATTTTGCCCATACATCCACCATTGTTCTGTAATCACGTCTCATGCTAACATATCCTTTCTTTTTGCTGAATATATATTTTCTCCTTCCTGTTCTGTATCAGAATTTATAGTTGCAGAAATAACATTAATTCATTTATATCCCACAATTTCCCCTTTTTCTTTTAATTACCATTTGTTATCTTCTGCAATTTTGTCTCTTTTTTTTTTAAAACATCGTTCCCAAAATTCGCAAGCATCATTTCTGAGATTTCATCCATCTTGGTTTCACTCATCTCCTCATTATTTAGCCGATAAAGTTCCTCTGTCTGATTCCCTCTTAGGGGCATCTGTTTCATCAAGGCTGTTTCGATCAGTCTTTGGGTGAGCCCTCGTACACAGGGTATGACACAACAGCCAATGGCCACCAATACCCCTACTACTACTACCAGGGAATTAAGGATAGAGACCACCACCCCCTTTTTCTGCTAAAATCATATCAAGGGCTATTCTGTTTGCCCATGCCATCCTACTTGTCGCAACCAGCTGTTCTGACATTCCTTTAACCACATCTCTTGTATAATTTATAAAGCGCTATTGATTATAGAAAATGTAATTTATCCAATCTACATTTTTATTAATTGTTGCCCACCAAAAGAGAGCTGACTCAAAGCCTGCTGCAATCTGGTTACGAGCTTTGAATTCACGTACTCCCCTCGGGACTCCTACCGAATCAAGATAAATCCTGTCATCAAAAGAAGTATCTAACAGTAATCTCTTACCACTTCCCTTTTTCCCTACTATCTTTTCCTTCTCAAATGCCAAGGTAAATGGAATTGCCAATTGTACAATTGCACATATCCCTCTCCAATCCGGAGGTAGTGTGGGTCTCAATATTTTTCCTCCACAGTACCACCACAGATCCGCTCGGGGAACCTTTAGTGCTGAGTAGTTCCATCCCTTCTCCGTTTCGGTTACTCTTAATCTCTGTACATAATTTCAGCTCCCCCAAATCTCTCGACCGACTTGTACCTCGCCTGCGCACACACGACGTGTGATTTCCAACCGCGGTGGAAAATGTGGTGGGGAACTTTTACATCTTTCTTCTCCAAGGGAGGGAACATCAGGGATAGGGAGGTACAATTCCTATCATTCCATGCAGTCTCATCCTGGTACAGGGCTATCATACATTTCATGCCCTTCCTGTCTTGCTTCCACCCGAGTGGAAAGGGAACCACCTGGGCCACTGGCCTACTGGAGGCACATCCATAGCAATTGCTGTTGTTCAGACCTTATTACAGTATACTTCACCCATTCAACCCAGGCATTTGCATCCCCGTACCCAGTTTCTATCTCGATGTCTGTTGCAAATCCTTTACCTCTATAATTTTTACTACTTTAGGATCATCGGGAGGGGTGAAAGGTTGTATCTCATTACCCAGTAATTCTACCCGTTTTCCCTGTCCTACACTAATTCGAAAACAACTCCTTCCCATTTGTTTTCATTCCAATCCCAAATGTTTCATTTAATTGTATCTCATAAGTGCCCCCCTCCCCCCAAAACTGCTTCGTGGCATGTGGTTTTCCTTATCGTTAGGTATATGGGGTTACACTTCATATCGAACTGGTCGGAAGGGGGCCTGGTGTACTATGACGAGACCATTATACCAAGTACCATCCCCGAGGCCATCCCCATAGGACTTAAGATGTATTTCTGAGCTGCGGTACTGTGTCTGATTAACTACATTCCCACAATTTACTAAGCTGCATGCATCAGTGTCTATTACTTGTGGATTATCAGACTCAGGAACCATTAGTAATACATATGAAAATGATATTTGACAAAATCCTAATACCAAGAGGGCTAGCATCATAACTCTAAACATTCCCAGCATTCTAATCATGCTGAAGCACGAAAAAACTTAATATAAAACCTTACAGAAATAATCCCGCGCTCGCGCCGCCACTGTATAGCCAGTTACTCAAAGTCTCTTTAGTCTGAGTTTTAGCGGGTCTTGCGTTGATTCAGCTGTCCAGACTTCTTCCTCAACTGGAGGGTCCACAGGTCCTTTGATCCGAGTGTAATGAGTCCAGCCTTTTTCCGCCGTCCTTCTTGCCGTTTCGGTAATCAAGAGAGCCTGGTACGGCCCTTCCCAGTC